>NW_026126642.1:0-165385 GCF_943737965.1 Phodopus roborovskii
TACTAGAGCAAGTACACTGTGGAAGTGGACAGGCTGATCCCATAAAAATGAAGCATGAAGACGCTGGCTGAGCCGGGTAAATGTAGAGAAGCCCGGACGTGGGTAAACCAGTGCCAAGGCACCACTGCCCCAGAAGAGCCCCCGCAGCCAGGCGCGCAGGGCGTGAGGCCCAGAGCGGAAGACACTCGGCTGCGACAGGGCTCTTTTCTCTGGCTGTGCAGGGTAAATGCAAGGATGATAAGCTGTAATCAGCACAGCAGATTGTCTTTGCAGCCAGAGGACTTCCAGGTAATAATTGCCCCCAGTCAAGGTTTCCCTTAGCCCTCTTCCTGATTGGTCGACAGCTCGAGATGTGTTAGTAGTTGAGGCTCACGAAGCCTTCCACTCCGGCCAAGGACGAGTTGCTGAGGAAGGAGCTGCTTCTCGTGGAGGGAGGAGTTGGTTGTTCCGGGAAGTGTGGCTCTCTGGTGGTCAACTACTCCAGCTAATAACCCCACACCCCGAGCATGGGGGAGACAACTCGACTTATTGTTATAAAGAAGGAAGGAGAGGGAGGGAGAGGAGGGAGGGAGGAAGAGGAAGGAGAAAGGGAAGGAAGGAAGGAAGGATACTGGTTGGTAAGTAGTGAGTGGGGTGAATTGAGTAGATCTGGGGAGGAGCCACAGGGAGAAGATGAGGAGGAACTTTGATCTAATATGAGTTCATGAACTGTAAAATTCTCAGAGAATAGTAAAATGTTACAGTATAATATTTTTGTGGTGGGTCTTGATATGAGAAAGGGATGTCCAGGGGGTACAGGCAGTGATGTGACCCACCAGGAGCTCATGTCAGAATAACTGGAGAAATGGGTGATGGGACACAGCCATCTCCCTGCTTCTTTGCATAAGTTTCTAGACCACTGGGAATGTGGAGTTCATCAACAGTCCAGTACGAGGCAAGAAAAGATACCACAGCAAGCCCAGCCCCGGCATCACAGTGCTAAGGGTTAGGTTTCTCGTGGGTGCTGCCCATGAAGTAACTTGCTCAGACATCTGAGGGGTGTTACCCCGACAGATGTAAAAGGTAAAGGTTAAAAGATAAAGAACTGACCAATCACGAGCAGGAGAGACCACATTTCTAACCTGAACAAGTAAAAAATAAATAATATTATTCTTTATTAATTTTGTCCTTATATAATTAATAAATATATTAATTTATTAAATAATATTTTGTTTAATATTTTTCATATGTGCACGATGTATCTTGGATTATATTCCGCCTCCATTACCTTTCTTGTCTCTCTCTCCTAATGCACTTTTCTTTTTCACTATCCCTATCTGTTCTCTTGCCAGTGTTGTCAGTGTGTGTGTGTGTGCGTGTGTGTGCGTGTGTGTTGTGTGTGTGCGTGTGTGCGTGTGTGTGTGTGCTTTGTGTGTTGCGCACTGTGTGTGCATGTGTGTGTGCGCTGCCTGTGAATTTTAACTGGGGTTACTCTACAGTCCCCACAGAAATGCCTCCAGATCCCAGGTGCAGGGTCAGAGCTCAGAACTCCTCCTCCTCTGTGACAGAGTGTTGACAGGTTCACTCTTGCACAGGTCATCTAAGCCTCAAAGAACCTGAGTGGCAGTGGCCAGCCAGACTGTGGAGCAATGAGCTCACTCTCTGCCCTTCATCCCGCTCTTCTGGTTCCCTCTCTTTGTGATGTTCCCCTGAACCTTGGAAGAGGAAAAGCTCCGGGTTTTATAGTATTGATTCACTTCCTGTCATAGACTTCTTATTGGTTGTGGTGAAACACCATGACTGAACTCAAACTGGAGAAAGAGTCACTGGGTTGCACCTCCACATCACAATTCCATGTCACTGAGAGTTGTCAGGGCTCGAAACTGGTGGGAGGAGCTGATGCGCCGAAGTGTTGCTTACTGGCTTGCACAGCCTGCTGAGTGACAGCACCCAGGGACCCCCAGTCCAGGGTAGGCACTTCCTGGCCCTCTCATATCACCATTCAATGTTGAAAATAAAATACAGGCTTGCCCACAGCCAGTATTGCTTAGGGCATTTTCTCAGTTGAGTTCCTTCTTCCAAAGTATGTCTGACTCATGTCAATCTAACATAAAACTAGCCAGCACACTCCCCAAAGACTCACCGCAGTCCACAAGACCAGTGTTGATTGTCAACTTGACATAAATCTAGCCAGCACACTCCCCAAAGACCTACCGCAGTCCACAAGACAGCGTTGATCTCTTCCAACTTCAGCCAACATATAGTAGGCCCCCTACCTGGAAGGTTCCATCCCATCTCTTAACCACCAGTTTGGACCCAAACCCTGGGGAACAAAGTTTATTCTAGCTTCAGCTGGAGTTGCAGTGGGATGGGCTCTTCCACTCTTTGGTAGGGAAAATGGATGGCTATTCCTGAGTCAACCCGAGGTCATCTTGAAAGGACATGTGTCTGATCCATCAGGGACCCCAAAGGACTCGGACTACAGGACATCGTGCATTGCACACACACCAGTGTTCAGGGCAGGCATGACTGGAAAGAACAGAGTCGTCTAGCCCAGCATTCCCTCATCCTGTCTCTCCAAGAAGAAAGCCACCCTGGAGGAGCTGGAGGAAGGAAGACAGCAAACCCAGCACCCAGCCCCTAAATGCAGCTGTAAAGCCACACAAAACCCACCCTTTCTGCTGGCTCTGCCCTCTGGGCAAGCCAAGCCCCCAAGGGACGAGATAGTGCCTTTGGAGAGGGCAGGATGCACTGGCAGGAGCAGGAAGCTGAGCAACCCCCTCTCCTCTGCAAGCTAGTCAGTCTCGAGCAGAGTAGGGCATCCATTGAGGATGGAGCCAAGATAAAGCGAGAGATTTTACAAGCACAGGTCTAGACAGGAATTTATGTTTATTAGACCCAACTGGGTTTTAATGCAAACAACAGGATTACTGATTCATCTAAGAGTAAACCAAAAGGGAAAGAAAAAACTAAAAACCTGCTGGAAACATCAGGCAGGAAGCAGAAATGAGAGAAGAGAATTTCAGACATTTCTAGAGCTAATAAAATTTATATTCCTTCCTGCTGTGGCCCATTCCACACACAGCATATACATGCACTTTGTAGCCTTGCATACATGATGAAATCTCTCTTCACTGGCCTGCTGGCTAGTGGGGAAATTACACTTTAACGTCATGAATGATATAAATTGCTTAACCTATAATCTTTCCGCCATTGATAATTCTACTTGAAAACCTATCGCCCATCTTCACTTGGAAGAAGTTAGAAACCACGAGACGCAGTGCATGCGTCTGCTTGGATGTGTGTCTCTGCACTGAGTGTGTGCCAGAGGAAGAAGTCAGATCCCCAAGACTAGAGTGGTCCTTGGCTGGGTGCTGGGAATCGAACCCATATCTGCTGCAGGAAACCCAGTGCTCTTAATTACTGATCATCACTCCAACCCAAGTTATATGCTGTTTATGAAGATGTCATCTGGTACTTTGTGTCTGGGAGCACAGACACTGATTTTGGTTTCTTTCTGTTCTTAAACAGTAAATGTGGGCTCATCTTAAAAGGAGTTGGCCCTGGTCTACCAGATGGCCTTGATGTCTCTATTCCTCTTGCCCAGTCTGTCGAATCCTGGAAAGATAAGTACATGCCATCATGCCTTGCTGCATTTCCTGATCCTACTTTACTCATTCACTTCTACTCCAATATTCTAGATCAATCTTTTATTGCCTCAGTCACATGTCTCAAACTAGCTTCAGAAGCGCCAGAAGAATTCATGAGGGTCTGAGTGCTTTGAGATCTCCCCAAGCAATTATTTCTTAAGCACTACTCAACACAGGCCATCCAGGCACATGGAAGGGAGAACTGTCCACCAGGGACCTGAACAGATGGTGCATTGCCAAAAGCACCATAGGGGAGCCTAGATAAGACATAAGGTGGCAAGTGCAAGGAGACTCCCTGCACAAAGCAACAGCCATGCTAGATCTCAGCTTTGCTTTGCAGCTTGCATTTTTTAATGGATACGCTATTGTATACAAATAAAAACTATATCTGCATACATCTCTAGTACATTCAACATCTGCTACTCTCTTCAAGTTCTAAGCATCATCAGTATAGAAACATAACTCTCTTCTGGGGCTACATAGACGGTTCAATGTTCAAGAAAGCTTGCTTGTTGCTTTCCACAGAGGACT
The DNA here is from genome assembly GCF_943737965.1 of Phodopus roborovskii. Lineage (NCBI taxonomy): Eukaryota > Metazoa > Chordata > Mammalia > Rodentia > Cricetidae > Phodopus > Phodopus roborovskii. The sequence goes on from NW_026126642.1 coordinate 4,161, forward strand.
CTAGTTCAGTTCCCATCACTCCACCAGGCTTACAACCGGACCTGTACCTCCAGCTTCAGGGGATCTGACACCCCTCTTCTGGCCTTTGTAAGTCCATTATGTATCTCATGAACACACAAACTCATCACACACAAATAAATAAAGTAAATCTTTTAAAGATTATTCACTTTCTCTTTGAAGATAAAATGTCTAATGCACTTAAACCATGTTTTAATTAAATACGTATATGTATGAATATGTCTACATTTACTTATGGTGTTATGGGGGGAGATGCATGCAGCATGCATATATAATACTCTATAGCCACATCCCTGTTAGGAGTAGGTTTTTCCTCCAGTCTGGTCCTACCGCTGCACCAGCCCCAGATAATACACTGAGACCTGTATTGGATATAAATGCTGTTGGCCAGTTACTATCATTTCTTATTGGCTAATTCTGTCTTAAATATTAACCCATTTCTATTAATCATTGTTTCTACGTGGTCTCATCTTACTGCAGAGAGGGGCTGGCGTTCTTCTCTCTCCATCCTCCATCTTTAATCTCCTCCCTACTGTTTCTCTCTCCTCCATTCTTCCTTTTCCTATTGGCCAGCAGTGCTTTATTCATTAACCAATAAGAGAAACATATTTACAGAATGACGTCGTCCCATCACATCCCCACCTTGGAGACTCCTGAACATATTCTGCATGTTATTAGATGGACAAATAAAAATTGTTCGACAGCAAGAATACCTCACACCCATGAAATAATGGAAATCATGAGACCAAAAGGAGGTAGGGAAGGCTTCTTTATAATTCAAGGGAACATGGCACCTATTAATTTTTTTTTTCTAAATATGTGTGTTTATCGAGGTGGCCACTATCTTAACATACAGAATGAAGTGAACTCACTGCATGGTCCAGGTGAATCTGAAAGAGGTGCAATAGTCAGAGATTGAGAAAATGGTCAGTGCATAACCCTGAAAACCCTGTTTTCTTCTTTTTGATTTCTTTCTGTGCTACTTCTCAAAGCTTAGCCCCTTTTGTTTAGCCATAGCAACGATCCAGAAATCCTATTAAACGAAATAATTAATCAGCATAGCTGAGCTGAGCAGTAAATAGTACATGCCTATAATCCCAACACTTGGGAGGATCTGGAATTAAGGGGATCCTAGACTGTGACAAATTGGAGGGCAGGGAAGCCTGGGCTACGTGGAGACCCTGCCCAGACCTGGGCCAAAGGGATGGGTCAGCCAGTTAAAATGGCATTTGATGCTCTGTCAGGAGACTGCAGTCAGTTCTCAGCACCCAGACCAGGTGGCTCACAGCTACCTGCTTCGGGGATTTAAAAGCTCCCTTCACTGGAACAGACAGAAAGTCTCCTTTCCTGAAAATACACATAGAGGGCTGCTGTTCATACAAAGAAAAGGAAGAAAACGAAAGTCATTTCAATTGGCACAGAGCATCCATCGTATTTTGTGGCGAAGCGCATGGGAATAATAAGAGAATTGTCTCTTAGTGGTAATGTTGTAAGGAGCTCTGCTTCTGTTTATTCTTTGTTTCTCCGATCTTCTAAGACATCTATATAAACTGTCTCAAGAAAATCCACTGTGTGCAGCTCCTCAGATTCCACAGATTGCAAAGGAGGTGTGAGAGCCCTATTCAATATTTTAGCCTTAAGAGTAGCAAGAGATAGATGAATCCTGCCCACTTCAATCTTGATTCATTTCACGATAGTCTTTTAAATGTAAAACATGTATCCTACAAGTAGTTGGCTTATTTACAGAAATAAGGAAACCAAATACTTGTATGTGGATATAAATCATGAAAAAACCATACCCACATTAATGAATGTTGGATTTATTTAAGATAAAAACTAAAAAAATTTGTAGCAATAAAATTAAGATAAATGCAACTATATGGGATAAATATAAAGGAAAATACACAATAAGTAACTATAATTATATGAAATAAAATTAATTACATGACAACTGATTCTGTCCAACCATTTCAAGTATATTTCCAGTTACTTTCTTAGGAAGTTCTTCAACAAAGTAACGGTGATCCAGCTAGCGAGAGAAGAGAAATAAATGGATAGCTACCGTGCTTCAAGACTAACCAGAAAATGCTGGGAAATGACTTTGGGAAATACCATCTGTTTTAACCCTAGGCACAAAGAAGGGGAGATGAGCATGTGGAAGCTGAGAGCCTTCCACTGTCTCTGAAAATAAACCACAAACTAACATGCTGGAGTTCAGAAAGCAAAACTAAAAGTAGAGTCAGTACAATTCCTACAAATCACCACAACCAGAGTACTAATGCAGCAGCTGCAGAAGCGAGGACAGCTCTGCACACCCACAACCCCAGCACTCAGGAGCAGAGACAAGACGATCGCGCTTCAAAATCCTCCCAGGACTAGACAGCCTAGTCCGCCTGATACCCTGTCTCCAACAACAACAACAGTCATTTCTGGAAGGAACAGCTTGCCACATACCACGTTCTAGATCAAGTCACATGAAATCGTCTGGTTTGGTTTGGGTCTGACACTACCCCTTCCTAAATTAAAGAAACTTAAAGGAGAGGAGAAACAAAGGAGGAAAGATATATTTTGACCGACAGTTTCAAACAGCTTGGTCTATCGTGGTAGTAGAGGACATGGTGGGCGAGATGCTCAGGAAAGTCAAGGCCTAAAAGGAGAGAGAAAGGTGGGCAGGGAGGGAGACAGAGAGAGAGGAGACTAGGGACAAGATAATGACCTACATCCTAGAACTAGTCCACACCTCCTAAAGTTACTAGACCCTTCCTAAAATAGCATCGCCAGTGGAGACCCCAGCCTGAACAATTGGAGCCTGTGAAGGACCTCCCATATTCAAATCATAATAGGTTACAGTAGTTCCCAATCTCAATTTCACAAGAGTGCAAACGAGGAAATACGAACATCACCCAGTTTTCAATTAACGTTCTGTTCCACACAGTGAAGCTCCTGAGTCTTTGGAATCCTGAAAATTCCATGAAAATATACATTATTAATCTGGAAAATAGCACTGACGATGCACTTTGTAAATGGAAAACAGTTTGGTGTCTACCACTCCCCAATTAAAATAGAACCACTGCGTGACCTAGTCATCTCACTTCTGAATGAATTTTCAAAGGAAATAAAATCAGTATGCTAAAGAGACGCCCATGTTTAACACTGGCTACATCTCACAACAGCTAAGATAGTGAGTCGATGAAGGCATCCAATGGATGACAAATACCACATGATCTTGCTTATGTATGGATGTTTAAAGAGAGTGGAATGAGAAGGTTGAGTGAAAAAATGGGGTTGGGGAGCTGTTGGTTAGAGTAACTTCGGAGATGTATTGTATAACAATATAACTAGAGTTAAGAGATGTTAGGGATTGAACTTGGGGCTTTCTGTTGCTAGGCAGGTACTCTACCAACTGAGCCACATCCCCACTCCCTTTCCTCACTTTCTGTCTATTGGTCTGCACCCAAGTCTCTGTGGTAGTTTGAATGTAATTGATCCTCAGAAGCACATAGAAAATGGTACCATTTGGAGCTTTGTTGGAGTGGGTATGACCTTGTTGAGGAAGTTTGTCACTGTGGAGGTGGGCTTTCTGATCACATATATGCTCAAGCCATACCCAGTGTCTAGACCACTTCCTGTTGCCTGCAAATCAAGACCTAAGAATTCCCAGCTCCTTCTCCAGCCTATGTGCGTGCCTTGCTTCCCGATATGATGATGATAATGGACTCTAAACCTCAGAACTGTAAGTAAGCCCGAATTAAATGTTTTCCCTTATAAGAGTTGTTGTGGCATGGTGGCCCTTCACAGCAACAGAAACCCTAACTAAGATGGTCTCATATGAGCCTCTCCTCTGTCTGACCTCTAAATTGGAGATTCTTTAGGCCTAATCTTGAGCCCTTCTCTTTCCTTCTCTTTCTGATGCCTTCCAAGCTTGTGACATTAAGTAGTTTCCATATGGTGACAATTCTCAAACTCCTGTCCCTAGCCAATATCAGCCTTCTGAGATCCAGATCTACACATCCCACTGTCTACTTGACATTTCTACTTGGATCTTCCTCCCAAGTAAAAATTATAAGTCCTTCCTGGCTGATACCCTTCATCTCATTGAACAGCGCCTCAGTCTCCTCACTTACAAAATAAGAGCTCTGTAGACGTGGTCTGTAAAAAACTCCTCCCAACACCCCCAACAAGCCACACCTATGACTAAGTACTGTTGGGTTCAAAGCAATGTGTCTGTGGTGCTGAACTCTGTCAATGTGGCAGAATGGAATCGCCAGGAAGCCTGCCTCTGGGTCTATCTATGAATGAGCTTCAGGCTGGTTAATAAGGGAGAAAGAACTATACTAATTAGGGCGCCACTCTTCCTAGGATAAACTAAAAGGAGAGAGACAATGATCTCCAGCACTTTTTCATCTCTCCTCTGTCTATGTCTGTCTATCTGCCTCTCTCTCTCTTTTCTCTCTCCCTCCCTCTCTCTCTCTCCTTCCCTCCCCACCACCTGCTTCCTGACCATAGATGCAATGTAGCACACACTGTCAGCTGCCACAAGCCCCTGCCACAGAGCCTGCTCCACTTAGATACCGCACCTCAGAACTCCGAGTCTAAACAAACCCTTTCTCCCTCCGGTTGCTCTTTGGTGGGGTGTTTTACCACAGGAGTAGGAAAAGTAACCAACACGTGAAAATTGATTTGAAAAAATATGTCTGTTGCTGAAATGAACCCAACAAAGCTGGCTTGGCGGTGACGCAAGTTGTTTGGAACCGTGGGCTAGGATGGCCTTTGAATGTCTTTAGTGCAGCTTGGTAGATCATTCTGGTGGAAGCCTAGAAGATGAAAAAATACTTTGGGAATAGTGGGCACCAGGCAGGGCCCACTCATCTTGTGTGATGTTTCAGCAAAAACACTGGTGGGATTCTGCTCACGTCCTGAGAACTAGACTGAGACTGGATTGAAAGTAATACACCGATTTATTTGTGGAAGGCATTTCCCGACAGTGTAGTGTCTGCTCTGCGCCGCAGCCACTACCCACTGCTCTTGTCCAGGTCTACAGTGAAAAGAGGAAGTGGGGGAGAAGGTGAACAAAATAGGGTTGTCAAGGAAAAGCCTGTGAGTGGGTTTTATGTATAGAAGAGGAGAATTCAGATCTAAAGCATCTGGAATGTTTAGAGAGATTATTTCACCCTAAGGAAAGCTGGCACTCTACATTGAGGAGGCAAGAAAGGCACCTCAGGTCCACCCTCAGGACCTCTATGTAACCCCACTGAGAGCACCTAAACTGAAAAGGGGGTTGATGCAGTTTCCTGGATCTTGAAAGGCCTCTGAAAGTGCCTTCCCAGGGCTATCATACAGAACCTGGTTCAAATGTGGTCCAAGGGGGCCAGGCTCCATCCTGAGCTGACAGCAGAACTTGGAAGCATCATCTACTTGGTACCAGTTCTGCAGACCTAAAGGATGTGGGGTTATGGGTGGTATGGACTCCACCACAGCCAGCCATTGTAAGGCAGGAGTGGATTGCCAAGAGATCCTGAAAGATCACTTCATTAACCTGAGTATATGTAACCCATGGCTCAAAGGAATCCCAAGATATTGGAGAAGCCAGGAGGGGAACAATGTAGCAGGTCTTTCTTTGGACCACCAGATGACAAATAATGACACTGAGACTCTTTAGAATTACAAAAGCTTGCCCTCAGCTTAGGCTTATTCCTAACTAGCTCTGAAACTAAATTAACCATTTATATTAAACTACTATTCTGCCACTTCTCCTCAATACCATATGTCTGACTTCTTCTGGGTCCTGGTGAATATCCCACACCTCAGTTTCTTTCCCAGAGTTCCTCTCTCCCTGGAGTCCTGCCTTCGCCTACCCAGCTATTGGTCATTCAGCTCTTATTAAACCAATCAGAGATGCCTTGGGTTGGTTTGAGGAGTGACGAGAACACATCTTCAACAGGGTACAAAAAGATTATCCCAGTATAACACCTGCAGAGGATAGCTATGGACTTAGAATGGAGCTAGCCTAAAACACTATGTGCTCCATAGGAAGTAGAGCTGGAGTGCCAGGCCTGCTCAAGGCCTTCTGATCCCTTGATGAGTCCCCAGATGCTGAAGATGGAACTACAGGATTCAGTGTTTGTCCTGCTGGGTCCAATCCTTCCTCACCATACCTCCATCCCTCTATCTTGAAATGCAAACACTTGCTCTGTGCCACTACATGTTAAAAGCATATAACTTGCCCGATATGGTGTGCATGTATGTAATCCCCAACACTTGGGAGGCAGATGGAGCCTGTAAGTTCAATACAGCCTGGTCTACATAACAAGTTGCAGGGCAGCCAGGGCTGTATAGTGAGACCTGTCTCAAAGTAAATAAATAAATATAAATAAATAAATAAAACGTTTTCTTGCTCTCAGAGATTGCCTGAGTCTTTGCGGGTTATTCTACACCTTACACCTTTGAATGGTGTTAGAAATGTTGGAAACCAAGAGGATTTTGGGACGGAATACATTTGTATTATGGGTGCTCATGATAGGGACAAAAACTGGGAGGTTTGTGATTAAAAATGTCGTGTGGACAAGGGATATAAAAGCGAGTTAACCCAGCCAGCTTGGCTGGACTTAGAACCCATGAACCGGTGTCACCTGGGTGTGTATGAAAGGGGAGTCTCCAGCCTGATTTAGTTAAGGTTGATGACCAACCCTAATTGTGGGTGGCACCGTTCTGCTTGTTGGGATCCCAGGCTAACTAAAGATAGGTTTGCAGAGTACCAGGGCTCATCTCCCTGCTTCCTGACTACAGGTTCCAACTGCCCCAAGCCACCAGCACCTAGGGTAATAATACCAGCACCTCGCTTGTTTCCCTACAACAGTATGAAGTGCAAACACAGACCAGGGCTTGTGAGGGTAGTCGAAGACAGAGTACTCACCTAACATGTATGGGGCTATGGTTTCACACCCAACACAGCAGAAGATCCATGTGAATTAAGTTATGCAGCAGATCTGTTTGCCAGCAGGGGCAGAGCCCCCTTGAATGACCTGAGAAACCTTCAAAGACCTGAAGGATTGTGACCTCTTACTGCCCCCCCATCTCCTCAGCCTCATTTGAGGTCACCCCTCGTCACTTTCAGACCCATCCTCCTAGGCTGCTGATATACTCCAGCCATCCGCCTACAACATTTCTCGGGATTTGCTGGGAGGATTTTTCCTGATCCCTCAAACTCAATTGGATTCCCTATTTTTTTCCTCATAGTAAGTGGGCTGCACCTTCCCTTATATGGTGTTTATAATTTTATTTATAGTTGAGCGCCTTAATGCCACTCTCCTTCAGCTGACTATAATTGTCACAAGCCTGTTTTGTTTGTTAACCCAACCAGTGCCTGTGAAACTGCATAAAATTCAACTCCACTTAATAAATACTGGGGAAATCTGCTTCAGCTCTGAAACAAACAAAATATTTTTCTGGTACAATAGCGGTAAGAAAAAGAAAAAAAAATCAAATTTTCCCGAATTGTCTCCATTTATTTTGATAATTTATTTTGATAATTTCTATCTCGCCCATCAGAAATTCTGTTTATGTTTGACAAATAATGGATTTTAAGGGGAAAAATATCTATTTACCATCATCATTTATTTATTATGAATGCGGTTTGAGGAATAAAAATCTTTCAAATATTCAGTAGGAAAACGGGTAGGCGGCGATTTAAGTTGACAACTGACCTCCAGTTCAAGATATCAAACCAGAAACATATACGCCGATGGAGCCAATTAAAACCACAACGACTTTTAACGAAAAACGGGAACCACTCACAAGCCCACGTCACGGATTTGTCTGGTTTCTACTTGAAGGCACTGAGACCAAGGTGGGGTGGTGGAGGGATGGAAATGGGGAGGGGCAGAGGAGGGGCTGCAGGCAAGAGCTTACACAAGACCTAAGGCTGTGGGCGTGGCTCAGTGGTAGACCTCTTGTCTGGTAGTGTGAGGCCCTGGATTTGAGCCAGCACCACATAAAACAGCAAATGCACAGACGAGACTGTGAGTGGTAAAGGAGTAGCTGCAGGGAAAGGCAGTCGTATTTTGTAGTATAGAGCCAGAGAAGTGACTTGGAATCAAGAGCAGGAAGGGGCAGACACAGGGTGATCCATCAGGCTGCTGCCAGCCTGCCCTGCCCTCGCCTCCACCCCTCCTTCCCCGAGTGCGAACCCCCTGGCAGGGGGCACGTTTTCCCCCACACGTAGATTCCCCCTATGCACGCTGACCCTGAGGAGGGCAGGATGAGTGAGGATAGCTCAGAATTCATCACTTTTAATCAAGGAGCTAAGCCAGCCTGACTGTATATTCCAAGCTCAAACACTTGGGGCTGACACACCCACCCACATACTGTACGCTGGGAGTCAACCTTGCAACCTAAGAGAAAACCTTTGCAGACCAGCCCTATGCAGCAGGGCCTGCTACCCAGATGGATCAGTCAAAGCCTCCATTTTACAGCCCTTGTGCACAGAGTGCATCCTCAGCATCACACTGCTTATGAACACTTCTGGAGTAGGTATGTAAATTAATAAACGAGAGGCTTCAAAGAACTTGCCTAGCAAGAGACCATGCAGCTCAAGCCTCCTTCTGCTGTTTCTAGAACATGGGGCATTTGCATCTTCCCACCAGTAGCTCCTTCCAGTACTTTTCTTCTTCCTTCTTTTTTTTTTTTTATTCTTGTGTGTGTGTGTGTGTGTGTGTGTGTGTGTGTGTGTGTGTTTTGCATGCTTGCACGTGCATCTGCATGTGCCTATGCTAGTGGCCTGCAGAGGTCAGAGGGAGAATATTTTATGCCCCAGACTCCCTGTCCTGTTTCCCTTTGAGTCAGAATCTCTCACTGTACTTTTCAGTGAGGCTGGTGGCCCACCACCCCTTGACCTCTCTGCCCTGGTTCCTCTTTAGGATTATGTCTGCCACTGTACTTCCCCTCCAAAGGTGCACACAGTATCCTCCGACTGACTCTCTCCCTCCCCCCTCCCCCCCCCCCTCCCTTTCCCCCTAGTCTGTAACAGTCCCATCTTGTGATGATGTGTTGTGGTTTATTAAAGTCAATGGAGGTCACAATAGCAAAGCAGCCATACTAGTTAGCTATAGAAGCTAGGCAGGGTATCTTCCACACAGCTTTACCCCCTGGACTCAGGATTAAGAGGCTACTGATCTCTGTTAATTCAAGGCCACACTGACTACACAAAATTGATCCTGTCCTTAAAGAAACAACTCACACAAAGGAGATCTCAGTACCTGGGATCACACGCTATAAATCCCAGCACTAGGGAGGTAGAGACAGGGGGGATATGGCTGGGCAGAGAGAAGAATAGATAGAGGAGACAGGAATTTAGATCCTTTGCCTCCAGGAGTTGTGGAGGCAGGACTGACATTTCAGCGGGTGCAGGGAAGATCTACTGGTTGATGCTTTGCTTCTCTGATCTGCGAGAAGCTTGAATCCCAATGTCAGTCCCTGGAATTTTTATTTTTCATGTTACATCATCTATTGGGCATGTCACTCACATTTCCTTGTTTACTTAGAATGGTCTGTCTGTGTCTCACTATCTCATCACATCTTATAGTGATTTATATGGGATTCAAGAACCAGTCTTAGCCAACTACTGTTCATTTCTTCATTTCATGTACCAGGCTCTCAGGCCAATATACTTGATTTCTATATACGAAATCAGTATATCCTAGAAGCATGACATGATTTAACCTGAGGCGATACAAACTAATATTTGAACATTGCAAAACACTAGAAGGACTTTCAAAGTCATCATAAAGGGTTGATGAGTATGTGAGTAGATAGATATTTTAATCTGATTTTAAAATTACACCATATACTCATATTGAACTGTCACAAGCTACTCTATTGTTATAATTTAAAAATAAATGTTAATGATTTTTATTTAAATGTATTTATTTACACTACACACACACACATACACACACACACACACACACACACACACACGTTGTGTGTATTGAGAAGGCAAGAGTATGCGCATATGATTACAGATTCCCAGAGAAGACAGAAGCATTTGATTCCCCCTGGAGCTAGAATCTACAGGTGGTTACTAGCTGCCTTATATGGATACAGGGGACCAAGCCCAAATATAGTACACACTATTTTAACTGCTAAGCCATCTCTACAGTCCCACCTCAAATTAAATTTCAAACTAAATTATATGTGTGTGTAACATGTGTTCGGTAGGGCCTCTAGTAATGGATCAGTATTTATTCCTAGTATAAGAATGGACTTTGGGAGCCCATCCCACAAGAGGAATACTCCTTCAACCTAGACACATGGGGGAGGGCCTGGGTCCTGCCCCAAATGAAATGACAGACTTTGAAGACTCCCCATGGAAGGGGATGGGATGGGGCTGGTGGGGGAACTGAGATTGATATGTAAAACAAGCTTGTTTCAAATTTCCACTTAAAAAATTATCAAAACAATGTGTTCGAGTGCAATATGTATCTGTAGGTATTGTGTATTGTGATATGTGTTTGCGTGTAATATGTGTATATGTAATATGTGTGTGTGTTTATGATTTATACGCCAGGAATGTAGTTCAGTTGGCTGTGTGCCTGCCTATCATGAGTGAAGCCCTAGGTTTGATCCCCAGCATCACATAAATGGGATATGGTAGCACTCAGGGGACAGAGGCAGGAGATCAGAAGTTCAAGGTCATTCCCACCTACATAGCAACTTAGAGGTCAACATAGCTGCATGAGACCTTGTCTCAAAAATTTTAATTAAATAAAATGACACATGTGCCCAAAGGTATGTAGAGACTTAAGAGAGAGGTAGTCCAGACCCTCTCCAGTAAGCCAAGACCACATGGAAACACTTAGAGTAAGAGAAGTGGGTTAATATTTAAGACAGAGCTAGCCAGTAAGAAATGCTAGTAACAGGCCAACAGCTTTATATCTAATACAGTGTCTCTGTTTGTTATTTGGGGCTGACGAGGCTCTGGGACCAGGCTGGTAAAAAACTGCTCATAATAAAATGGCACCTATAACGTGGGGCCCAAGAATTCCACTTAAAACTTAACAAAAGTTTAAGAAGGGGCTTCAGAAACAAAACAACAGAGAAAAACAAGGATTCTTAGTAACAATATTTTTCTAGGTTGGACTCTGTTTTGCTAGAGACAAGCTGAAATTTGCATAGCTCCTTTAAGGGAGATTTCTGACTCAACATAGAGACAGATTCAGATAAAGAAAAACCTCCAAAGGTTTATAGTCTGTTTTTAAATATACATAGGCTTGGGAGAGGAAAAGAAACAGGAAAATTCCAGCACTCCGGAGACAGAGGCAAGCAGATCTCTGTGATTTCAAAGCAAACCTGGTCTACAGGCAAAATTCCAGGACAGGCAAAATTCACACACAGAAACCCTGTCTCAAAAAAAAAAAAAAAAAAAAAAAAAAAAAAAAAAAAAACAAGAAATAGAGTAATAAAAAAGCCATGTGAAGATGGAAAGCCAGAGAGAATCTGGATAATTGTCTTTGTTTGTTTGACTGCTGAGGAAATAGCAACAACTGTTAAAAGAAAATGATGCTGGATTCATCCAATTTATATATTCTTAAAATGATTTGACTCCAAATTTAAGTCTATGGGTAGGGGAAAAGGATTTCTATTTTTGTTTCCGCAGAAAATAAAAATCTGTGGATTCCTTCCAGATTAATGTGGTTTGATCAAGCTAGACCCCTTAAAACATTGTCCCAGGTGATCCACCATTCAGAAAAGCTGGGACAAGGCAGCCTTACAGACCACTATAGCCAGGATTTCTGCATCTTCTTGGGATCCCCAAGACAGTGGCCCCTACCAGCAGGAAGCAGTTTGGAAAAGAACAACGCCCAAATTCTCAAATATTGTCTATAAATGTTTGTTTTCATTTAAATGGGGTTGGTCATAAATGGTTAATGACCAAAACCAATCTCTTTTAAAGGTAAAAAGGGGATTATAGATACTTTTTTTGGAATGGAATTACATGTATTGAACAATTTAAGGTCAATTATGTAATAAATGTATTTCTCCTCTTGTTTAGGTATTGTGTTTATACAGCTCATTTAAATGTAATGTACAGATTATAGATAGTTACCTATATTAGTCAAAACTTATAGTTATGTTAATTAGGTTTTCTAGATATACAGAGATGTATTTGAGATAAATAGGTATTCTTCAAACCTTTCAAAGATCAATGAATATAGCATTTAAAATGGTTTAGTGTTTTTCCTAACAGTGAGGCACAACTGCTTCTGGCAACACCACCTGTGTCAGAAAGGAAGATAGACATCGAAGAAACTCATTATGGAGTTAACTCCCAATATGGCAAGACTAGCCATTTGGACAAGATACTGCTCCTGTCTGGACTGTTTGACTTTATGCTGTATAAACTGGGCATGCAGGACCCACAGAAAAGGACTGCTGAAACAAGATGGACATTACTGTAGGGTTCCTGCTTCATGGAAGAGTCTGTCAGACAGTCTGCAGGACACAGAGAAAAGTGACTGGAAAACTGCCAATACATGTGGGGCAGTTTAAAATTTCCCACTTTGCTGAGAAGTCTGCCAGACACACTATGGCCTATAAGCTAAAGATGGAACATTACAGAAGAACTTCAGGTAACTGACCAGGAGAGTTGTCTCTGTCATTTCTAGAGTTTATATACTATCCTCCTGTGGTCTTTGAGGGAGCTGTAGGCAGATAGTTATGGTTATAGTTTTCCTTAGTTAGTATTAAAGATAAGTTACATATAAGACTTTAGACTCATAAAGATTGGATAGATGATGGAATATTTTTCTTTAAATCTTGCTAAATGTTAGTGGACTAAATATTGTTAACTACAGTTCTTATTTGATAACTGTTTTGCTATATATTTTACTATGTTAAAGTTAAAACACTTCCTTTTATGTAGACAGAAAAGCGGAGATGATGGGATGTGTCATTCTGTAAATGTTTCTCTTACTGGCTAATGAATAAAGCACTGTTGGCAAATAGGAAAGCAAGATAGGTGGGACTAGGAGACAAGGAGGATTCTGGGAGATGTAGTAGGAAATTCAAGATGTAGAGGCTTCAGAGAGAAGCAGTCCAAACCCTCTGTCCAGTAAGCCAAGATCACATGGAAATACTTAGATTAATAGAAGTGGGTTAATATTTTAGCAGAGATAGCCAATAAGAAACACTAGTAACTGGCCAACAGCTTTATATCTAATACAGTGTCTCTGTGTGTTATTTGGGGCTGACGCAGCTCTGGGCCCATGCTGGTGGGAAAACTGCTCATAACAATCTTATCTCAAAATTTGTAATTAAAAAAAATTACACATGTACCCCAAGGATGATGAGATCAGATATAGCAAGATATTGTAACCATGTGGTCAAGTATACAATTATATACATTCAGGTGTTAGTTGTGGATTCAATTCCCAACTCACCATTCCTTTAATCATTCCTTAATTTTGCAATTCCCAATCGATCTGAGAGAAGAGTGTAATGACATAGTGACGCTACCTAGAAACATAGAGACTCAATCTGCCCTTGGGTCTATCTGAAAACTGACAAAGACTTCACAATACTAAAGAACGTGGCTATAATCTGTATGTGTGTGTGTGTGGTACACACACATATGAGTACACAGGTGTGTCTCACACACACACACAGAGAGAGAGAGAGAGAGAGAGAGAGAGAGAGAGGCCAAGAGGAGAAGTTGGGTCTCCTACTCCATCTTCTGCTTTAACCCCATGAATCGGTCTGCCACGGAGATCAGGTGGCAGCCAGCAAGCCCCAGCCATCCTCCCATCCCTTGCCCCCCCACACACACACCATGTCCCAAAGCCCTGGGACCACAGGTGCACTAGAACATGCCTAGCTTTTTGACATTGGCTCTGGGCATTTGAACTCAGTTGCCCATGCCTATTGAGAACTCTACCATCTCCTGGGTCCCTGCAGCTGTGATCAGGAACAAGTTGCTTCTATCAGAATCTTGTTTTCCCTACTGAAAAAAAAAAAAAAAAAAAAAAAAAAAAAAAAAGGGACCAAATTTGTTTTGTTTTGTTTTTACATACTTAGCATAAAGCTGTTGCTATTATCTCTGGTAGAATCTGTGCTTTCCTAGTACAATAAGCTACACAGCATACCTGTTGTTACTGTTCATTTAACTCCCTTAGGCCTCAGGAAGGTAAATCTGTGATTAACTATTCTCCGTTGGACTCACAGGAAAAAGGATGTGATGCGCTTTAGAGCCACAAATTAAAAGACAATGCTTTAATCCCTACCTGTGAGGGGCTATTGTGGTTTCCTCCTTGAGTGTCTAAATGCTAATCAATTTAAGGATTATTAACTTATTAGCAGGCAATTTTTGTAGATTGCAGAAAATGAGTTTTAAAGGACAACAATGATGAAAGCAAAGCTCTCCGGTATTGCCACCTTCTACAAATAACCACTAGCTGCTAATATTTGTGTGGACTCCCCTTGCATTTGATTAACACACAGCTCTGTAACCCCTTCCTGCACGGTGCCTGTTAACTGGGCTTTCTCATCAAATGTATAAATACAAATCAAACACCCTTTGTTTGCCTCTCACATAGCCCAAACTTGGCAGCTTAATTACCCCTTTATGGTTTGCTAAAGAGTAAGCAAAGGACAGGCAGAGGACGTGTGTCTCATTTGCCTGAGCATTTCTTGGGAGGTAGTACACAGCCATTACGCAACTGGCATTCTTAAACAAAATTCTGAACCACCAAAATTCCTTTTAATTAGAAAGACAACTTCATTCAAACCACCACGCGTGTATGAACATAAAATATTAGCTTGTTCCACACTTGGGCATAGCACAAAGATGATTAGTGTAATGGAAAAGTTCGCTTCAGTTGAGAGATCCTTCCCACTTCAAGCCCCTGGAGTCTGCTGTTTGAGAGGCACTGGGAAAATGCATAAAAGATCTTACTAGTTTGCTGGAGCACTCAGCCTTTCGTGCAAGCTGGCTGGGTTCCTAGAAAGGAGTTTTACTCAGCCCCGAGAGTCCTGGGCCATCCCAGAGGATCATCTCTTCGCCCCATGTCAGCCTTGGAGCTCCTCTCCATGCAGGGCTCTTCTGGCTTGCTGGGGAGCTGATGACTTGTGTTTTTGGATGATCTTCTGTCTTATCCAATAATCCTGCTTATCTTCCTATTCCCACACCGTCTCCTTCCTCCCCAGCAAGGCAGCATAACTTTGTCTAACTTTTAACCATTCATGTGTTAAGACTGTTTGTGATAAACATGGCAACCAACTCTCCCCACGTCTACTTTTTTTTATCTCATGTACTCACTTTTTTTCTAGATGAATGAAAATATTGTTATACATACAAACAAATGTAATTTGTAGGAAAAAACAATGAATGCTAAGTATCTGCTTATAGCTTCTAAAGACTAGTTTTATGTTTAATTACATGTATGGAGAGAGTATGTACACTTAAGTGCAGTTACCCTAGGAGCCCAGAGTGGACAGATTCCTTGGGTTGGAGTTAGAGGTGGTTCCTCTGTGATGGGAACTGAACTCAGGTCCTGCACCAGAGCAGTATACACTCAACTGCAGAGTCAGTTCCCCAAACCTGTATCTGTTCACTATTAAAATTATAAAAGAGTAGTGTTATAATGTAAAAGGTTAATAAAACAATGAGATAATGGAAGATCATGGCAGATGGATAGGCAAATAAATACAGATATAGATGATAGACACATGGACATGGATAGATGAGAGACGTTGAAACATGATACTACATGCATGATAGATGATAGATAGATATAGATGGATGATAGATAGATAGATAGATAGATAGATATAGGAATAAATAGTCATATGTAGAAAGTTGACATTTGGTTTGTCTTTGTCTAAAATGGACTTAGTTCACCAACTACTAAATGTTCAAAATCAATATACCAAGATGTGATGCAAGGAAGGCAATAGACTTTTGTTTCTAATAGTCCATCTGACTATTACAACAGTCCTACATAGAACAAATGGAGTTTAGAACAGCATGCTGTGTGAAATATTGCTAATCTCATAGGAATTGGAACAGTTCCCAGGATATCCTTTCTTTAAAGTGAGTAGGCCAGGACTGGAGACAGATATCCAGAAAGAACAGAGCTCCTGGAGTTTCTGCATGAAAACTGAGTCTTGAGCAAGCTTTAGACCAACAGAGCCTCAGAAAAGCCAGCCCACTGTGTTAGTTCAGGTTTCTTTTGCTGGAAGAGACCCCATGACCATGACTTATAAAGGAAAACATTTAATTGGAGCTGGCCTTCAGTTTCGAGGGTTTAGTCTATTATCATGGGGAGGGGGTATGGTGGCATGCAGGCAGACATGGCATTGAAGAAGCAGCTGCGAGTTCTACATCTTGAACCACAGGCAACAGGAAGTGAACCGAGACGCACTTCCTCCTCCAACAATGCTGCACCTACTCCCACGAGGCTATACCTCTTAACAGTGCCATTCCCTGTGAGACCATGGAGCCAACTTCCAACTGCCACAACCACACATAGGGAGATATGGGCTCTAGCAGAGCGCGGGGGCAACGGATGAACACATAATCTACTTAATATCTGTCAGATTTCCAATTGTAAACTTGGGCACAAAGAATACCTACAAACCCCACCCCCTTCAGTGTTTACTGTGGAGCCATGTTGAAACGCTACCCTTTAAGCTCTGCTGACCCAACTCCGCAAGTCAACTCACTAGGCAGCATAGACCTCCTCTCATGTCACAAATACCAAGACAGCCTCCCCTAAGTGGTTTAACCCTCACAAGCTCACAGAATCAGAAAAGTAGCCAGTCTTGAGCCTGTGGTTCTGGAAATAAATCCACGCACTTGCATACAATGAATTTTTGACAAAGGCAGCATCCACGTACACAGGAAAGACCCTTCCTCTGGCTGTTTATCAACTCAGAATGAATCAAAGACTTAAACTGAAGTTTCTTGAAGAAAACACAGTCCAAACGTTTCACAACATTACCCTGGGCAAATATGTCTTGGCTTGATCCCAAAAGCAAAAACTGGCAAATGGGATTCAGTACAAACCTGCACAACGAAGGAAGCAATTAACAACTAAAGAGACAACCCACAGAATGAGAGAAAATATTTCTCTTACCCATCAGGAGATTAATAACCAGAACATACAAGGAGCACAACTTGGGCTTGAGATGTAGCTTAGTGGCAGAGCATTTGCCTACCATGTGTGAGCCCTCTGGATGCAACACCCAGTAACACAAAAGAAATAATCTGATTTTTTACATGGGCAAATGAGTACATATTTTCTAACAAGATTTACAAATGTCTGTCCAGTATATGAGAAACAATCTATTACTGTCAGGGAAATATAAATCAAAACTGAAGTGAGATATCAACTACCTCCGAAGAATAAATACACCAAAAAAAAAAAAAAAAAAAAAAAAAAAAAAAAAAAAAAAAAAAGTGATAGATTAAGGTGGGGTGGTGGCTTATTGGGTAATGTGTTTGCACAAGGGCTCAGAAACCTGAATGTAAATTCCAGGAAATGGCGCAGAGTGGCTGGAATCCCAGTTCTGGAAAAGGGGGGGGCGTAGGGGATGAGAGGGAACAGGTAGATCTTTAAGTCTCACTAGCCATCTAGTCTACCCCAAACAGGAAGCTTTGGACTTGGTAAAGGACACTATCTCCAAAAATAAGGTGGAGAGCAATAGAGAAAGGACCAAAGTTGATCTCTGGTCTTCATGTGCATACACAGAATTTGCTGGCCATCGGACCTGGCAAAATGGCAAGTGCTGGCTGGATTTGGTGAGGGACCTGCCTGCCCCTCTCTCTGTGTGGTGGTATCAGTGAGAAACGTCCCCATAGGCTTCTGTGTATGAGCACTCAGTCCTCGGCGCTGTTTGGGAACCTTTAGGAGACAGAGCCTTGCTAGAGGAAATACTCACAATGGGCGGATAGCCTCAGCCACTTCCAGCCGAGTTTCTCTGCTTGTATTTGCAGCTGGAGGAATGAAGGTGTGATTTCTCAGCTTTCTGCTCCAGCAGCCAGCTTGCCTGGCCTCCTCTGCTATAATGGATTCTCCTCTGGGACAGCAAACCAAAACAAACTCTTCATAAGTCGATTTGGGCCAGGGTGTTTCATCACCACAACAAAAAGTAACTTATACACCTTGACTCAAAAAGTAAGGAGAGGCAGGTGTTGTGTTGTACCACATTGATACCAGTACTCAGGAGGCAGAGGCAGGCAGATCTCTGTGAGTTCCAAACCAGTTTGGCCTACATACTGAGTGCCAGGCCACCCAGAGCTACATGGTGAGACCCATCTCAAAGTAGCAACCAGTCAATAAATTAATAATGTGGATAGCAATAGTGGAAGATACCTGGCATTGAAATCTGGCCTGACTGTGCATACACAAGTACACAGTACACAGCACACACAATGTACTCTCAAAATGTTTTAACATTAAGGACAATTAATACCAGAGTTTCATCTATTATCATTCTGCATGCAGGGAAGGCCAAAACCAAGGAGCTGGCATCTACCGAGAGCAAAATTCTTACTGAGTCATGGTGTCTTAGTTAGGGTCTCCTTGCTGTGAAGAAACAACATGACCACAGAGAGTCTTATAAAGGGAAACATTTACTTGGTGTAGCTTACAGTTAAAGAGGTTCAGTCCATTATCGTCACGGTGGGACGTAGCAGTGTGCAGGCAGACATGGTGCTGGAGAAGAAGCTGAGAGTCCTACATCTTGATCAGAAGGCAACAGGAAGTGAACCAGTCACTGGGTGTGGCTTGAGCACAAGAGACCTCAAAGCCCACCCCCACAGTGACGTATTTCCTCCAACAAGGCCACACCTCCTAACAGTGCCATTTTCTTTAAAATCACCATACATGCAGAAGGTGGAAAGGCAAGAGAGTAAAGATATGTGTGTTTGCTTTTATACCAAACACTATCACAATAATGAACCTGGTCCATACATGAGGGCAGAACACTCATGACCTAATCCTTTCTCCTCTGCACACTGAAGCATTGTACCTCATTTTGTAATGCAGGAACTTTGGCGGGCACCCTCAGACTGCTAACATGTCCTCCTTCAACTGCATGTTGATATTTTAAATCCCAAAGCTTCAGAAGTATCGAACTCCCCTTCCTCACGCTCCTCCCCACCTGCGTATCCGTGAACCCCGCTCTCATAAAGAAAGGGAACAGGAAACCCAGGGCAGAGCAGTGACAACTGCAGAATACCCTTTGGGTAGCTTTAGCCAGCCACCTTTATTAGCAGATAAGGTGTCTGTCCCCACTGGCTTTGAATTTTCAGGAATTTCTGAGGAGCGATGAAGGCTTTACTGATACAAAAGCAAATGATGCAAAGACTCTCGGGCAAACAGCGGTTGCCCTGTGGAGATCTAGCCTGCCTCGTGCAAGGGATTGTTATCCGAAATTAGGCAATCAGTTGCTTTTTGCAAAGGCATTGACTTATCAGGCACATCACTATCCAAAGTAACCAGTTCCCGTAAATGGGGTCCGATAAAGGATCATCTCCATTTGTTTCCATCTATGTTTCAACAGTTACAGCCCCACCCCACTAGATGACTAGATGACCTGTCACCCAAGCCACCAGTGTTAAAGTGACTCTTCCCGTGGTGATCTGATCCCAGTGACACACAGACCAACACACCACTGAGAGCTAAAACTAAATCCAGCAGGAGGGAGGACCCCTCCTTTTCATCTCCCATACTGGGGTATTATTGCAATTGTAATGATCTGCCTCGACTTTTTCACATACTCGACTCCTCTTGAAGGAAGGACAGGAAAGCTACCGGAACACACCAATCTCCTTGAATGTCTCCGGCTCCAGAGAGGTGGGGATATATGCTCTGCTGTAAAGAAGGCGGAAGGAGAATAAAGCGGCCACAGCTGTGCCACTTTGGTGTGCTGTAATATACCGCTTTTCCTGTCCAGGGAGTGGGTATTTGGGTTTTAATATTGTGTTTTCATTGCGAAAGTATTGCTTTAAAGACTTCAGAACATCCAAGTTTTCCACCTCCTCCCAAAAAAGAATTATTTTCTCTAAATATTTATGCTTCAAAACTTTGTGGCCAACCCAAAGCAGTCATGTGATTTCTGTCTATCTGGCTGTCATTTCTTCCCAGAGGCTAATATAACCCCAAGGCTCAGAGCTCATTTTTTAAAGCTGAACTGTATTATATACTGGCCTAAAGTGTAAGTTTTGCCCCAGGGTTGTTGGAAACATTAGCCCCAAAAGGCAGAGGCAATACAGAGGCTACTAATGTTTGAACAGTTTCAGTATATGAGACATTGTGCTGGGTACATCCAGAAGTTATGACATTTGAATCAGGGGTTGGGGAGGCAGCTCAGGAGGCTAAGAAAGCTTGTTGTGCAAGTAGTAAGACTAGAGTACAAATCTCTAGCACCCATGTGAAACCCAGGCATGAACAAATAATCAAGCCTATAACCCCAGGCCTGTAGAATAGAGACAAGCATGTCCTAGCAGCTCACTGTCCGGCCTATCTGGTTGCCTGAGAGACCCTGTCTCAGAAAAGAAGGTAGAAAGCAACAAAAGAAAACATTTGACACCCACCCCTGGCCTTCGTGTAACTAAATAACATTCCAGCAAGCCCTGCGATTCCAAAAAGTTCCAAACCCTCAAGGTCAAATTAATTGATTTGCCCAACTATCAACCTGTTGGCCACTCTAGTTGATGGGCTGAACCTGGGAGAGCGGGGCCTAAAAATGAGGCTGACTGAAGTCTCAGGGAACAGCCAACGCTATTCAGAGCATCAGACAACCTGTACTCTGAGGGCTAAGAGTCACCTGAGTAAAGTGTTGCATCACAAGGACAAGCCACACGTGGCAAAGGCGTGCTTTGTTATATAAACAAATAGTAGCCAGTTGTAATGAATGTCATGGTGTAAACTCACTCTATCCGCTCCACAAGGGACGGGCACAGAAACACATTCCAAGAACAACCCTGAGATTTTGAAGAAGCTGAGGTCACAAGGCTCTTGTCTTGTTTTCTTGGTGTTTTCTCCCACATGCAAAGAATTCTCACACGACTGTGCTTTAAAATCCATCGATTTCTTAAATTTGCACCATGCATTTGCCACGCTGTGTCCTTTTCCCAGCCCCCAGGAGCTCAGTGCTAGCACCACGAGGAAGCCCACCTGTCGGCTACTTCTAAGGACTCTTATTATTATAAATGACACACTCATCTTGACACACATGCCCCAACCAGAGCAGACCTGAGCACCCAGGATGAGGGTGGAAGTCAGGGGACATCCCCAGCAGCAATGCTGGTACCCCAAAGCCCACACAATCTCCTGTTAGTATGTTGCTATGCAACCATATCGTGCTTTAGGAGACTGTCATGGATCCTCTCCCTCTGCAGGAATTGCACAAAAAAGAGGGAAGGGCCAAACATGAGCGCAAAGCACAAGGTAAAGAAAGATGGCTAAGTGTTTCAGCTTGGCTAGCTCCATTAAGAGGGGAGAATAGAAAGGGCGCAAACACACTCGGAGGCAGAAAGCAGCTGGGTTGTATGTGGGCTCCTCTTCTCTCCACCTCAGCCAAATGTCACATCCATTTAGTGGAATCATTGCATTACAATCGATCAAATGCCCACTTGTCACAAGAGCCTAAGAGCATTAGTGTCTTCTCGAATAAAATGACAATATGTCCGATGCGAACTGAAACCATTCTGTAAAGTGGAAAAGAGCCAGACA
Organism: Phodopus roborovskii; assembly: GCF_943737965.1. Classification (NCBI taxonomy): domain Eukaryota; kingdom Metazoa; phylum Chordata; class Mammalia; order Rodentia; family Cricetidae; genus Phodopus; species Phodopus roborovskii. The sequence continues at coordinate 25,913 of NW_026126642.1, forward strand.
CACAGATTCTAAAAGAGACCTCAACTGTGGTATGAGGTTGTCCTGGTTAGTTTTTATTGTCAGCTTGACACAGCATGGAGTCATCTGGGGAGAGGAAACCTCAACTGAAGGATTGCCTCCATCAGGCTGGCCTGTGGTGGTGTCTGTGGGCCATCATCCCGTTTATTAGTTGATGCAGAGGGCACTGCCATCCCTAGGCCTATGAGTGTGGGCTGTGTAAGAAAGCCTGCAGAACCTTAGCAGGCAGTGTGTCTCCAAACCTTCAGCTTCCAGTTCCTGCTTGACTTTCTGCCCTTCCCCTAGGGGATAGGCTGTGATCTGGAACTACAAGCCAAATTAACCCTTTCATCCCCCACATTGCTCTTAGTAGGAGTGTTCTTAAACAAAAACCTAGAATGGGTCACAGGAATAAATGCAAAGACTAAAAAGACAAGAAACGGTTTGCAAAATCAGGTTAGCTTGTTCAGTGAGCTGCAACAAGGGGATTTTGATCCGGGTAATGCATTGTTGATTAAATGCTACAGTCATTACACGATATGTTTGTTTGAGCACTTACTGTGTGGATATTATGTAAGTAATTTTTTTCCCTTTGGTTTTTGGAAACAGTGCCTCACTATGTATGCTGTGAGGAGCCTCAAACTGATGGAAATCCCACCTCAAGCCTCCCAGATGCTAGGACTACAAGTATGAGCCACAGCACAAGCCCAACATATTAACAACTTTTTAAAAAGAGGTCTCGATGATATTTAGCTTGGAGACAACTTAGGGCATAGAAAAATATGGAAAACCACACAAGCTATTGAAGAACGAGCTATGGAAGGACGTAACCATGCAGCTCTGAGCTGCCCCTTGTACACAGATCACAAATGTAACCTTGGACTCATAGGCAATACTAAAACATAAAACTCATTAGGGGGCAGTGTGCTTTGAGTATACATTATCAGTTTTGGAAGAAGCTACCAATTACATGCTCACATCATTTAATGGCTAGTTACATATTCTGGTCAGTCATGTAGGCATCTCCAGCACACTGGCCAGAGCCCCCAACAAAAGTCTTAACATGGGTACTAATGAGTCCCCCGCGCACGCCAGCATGGCCCTGAAAACCACCTACCTTTACATATGGATCCCAGTCCCCTCCTCCTCTCATCCCCCCATTCCCCCTCCCAGTCCCTTTCCCCATCCACTCCCCAGGGAGGGTGAGCCCTTCTAGGAGGGATCATCAAAATCTGTCAAGTTATTTGTCTATAGGCCAAGGGAATATCCCTCCATGGGAATGTGCTCCCGAAGTCTGTTCCTGCACCAGGGATACATCCTGGTTCCATTGTCTGTGTCACTTAGACTGCCCAGGCCTTCTAACTGAGACCCACATTCAGGAGACCTGGGTGGGTCATATGTTGGTTTCCAAGCTATCAGTCTGGGGGTCCATGAACTCCCCCTGTTCAGGTCAGCTGTCTCTGTGGGTATCTCCAGCCTGGTCTTGACCCCTTTGCTCATCACTCCCCCCTCTCTGTAATTGGATTCCAGGAATTCAGCTCAGTGTTTAGCTGTGGGTGTCTGCTTCTGCTTCCATCAGCTACTAGATGAAGGCTCTAGGATGGTATATAAGGTAGTCATCGATCTCATTACTAGGGAAGGGCATTTAAGGTAGCCTCTCCACTACTGCTTAGATGGTTAGTTCTCAATCCTTCTTATATGTTCTACAGTTGTGAGGACTAAATATACAGCCGGTATTGCAGGGGTTAACCTGAACCAGACATCCTTAACACTCATGTTTAGCCAGGGGAAAGCAGCCCCAAGTTTATCTTAAGATGGCTCAAAGCTTACAAGATCGCCTAGGTCAAAAAGAGGTTAGTACCACATGGGAAGGAAGTGAGCAGGGAAGTTAGCATCTTTGCAGTGAGGAAGGCTCACTAAAAAGTATGGCTGTTAACAAACTGATGTGCAGAGGAGGTCATGGATGGTGCTAATTGGGCCTGGGAAGGAAAAAAGATCATCTGAGGGGGCTATGAAGGTTAGTGTGGGAGGAGAGGAGCGCGCTCGGGAAAGATAAAGCGCAGAGACAGAATGGGGCAGTAAGGTGTCATTAACAGCAGCATTGTTATCTGCATGGTGTGGGAGCCAAATCTGTCCCAAAGCCACATGAAATTCAACCTGAAAAGAAAGCATGAAGAAGGAAAAAAAAAAAAAACTGTCACTAGTATGACTTAAAATACAAAGTTCTAAAACAGGTATGCTGACTCACACCCGTTAGAGGTGGAGGGGTCAGGAGTTCAAGGTTGTCCTCAGCTACATGTCAGTCTGAGACCAGCCTGTGCTACCAGAGACTTAGTCTCAAATAAGTAAGTGAATAAATAAACTGATTCCTTTGAGATCGTGATCTCATAGCATGCTATAGGAGACCCAGTGTCATGTGGAAATGAGTAAATGGATGAATGGTTTAAATAGTTCTATGTGCTACACAAATACAATCAATGTAACTTAAAAAGTTTAAATTGTGGTAAAATTATAAATGATGTTTCAAGACTTCCTGCATCTGCCTGGTATGGGAACCTTAGGACTAGGTAGGTAGCCACAGATAGTGACTTTCTAAAAGTAAAACAATAGCCACACCTTGCAATGTCAAGAGCTGCAGAGCTTGGGAACTAATTGGACACAGGTGTCAAATGACAGGTTTGTCCAAAGTCTAAAACACCTGCCATATTTTATCCTGATAAGATGGTCTCAGCCAAAATGTCAGGCCAATTTTTAGCATGAGAAAATTAGGGGAGACACGTTATTATTTTTTCTGTTGCAATGTTAAATTCATTTACAGATTTAACCTAGGATTTTTCTTTAATCCCCCATTATTGTTTGTATATTTAAAAATATTATATTTTTTTCTGTTTGTAACTTAGATTAGAATAAATGTTAGAACCTACTATCTAAACATCATAACCCTTCCATAAACATTAACTCATATATATATAATATATATATTATATATGTAGTTTTTATATAGTTTATATACATATACATAACAGTTGAGATTGCACTCATGTTTATTTTATTGGTTTTGCAGATCCCTCAGGGTTCCATTCTGACTCAGAATACCCAAAATAAAAGCAGGCCTAATCCATGCTCTGGAGGTCTGTAACCTCAGCAGGGCAGACAAACTGTGATGCTCACTCTAAAGGCTGAGTTACTACCATGGATTTCTTGCTCTAACTAATAATTTGAGGAAGGCTGAGTTACTACCATGGATTAGTTTGCTCTAGGAAGCTTTCTAATTATACAGAGAATTGTGGAACTGGGAGAAGCTGGCATTTTGAAAGATGGGTCCTTGGTGCTTTTACTACCCCCCACTCTGATTTCTGCTCCTGCAGGAGGCAGAAAGACCAAGTCAGAAGGTGCTGGCCTGCATCCCAAGATGCCCCCAGCATCTGCTAAGTGCACCTGTACAAACCAGCGGCTCTGTGGGTTTCTTCTTTTGTTCTGAAATTAAAGCCCGGAAACTAGAGACCTTGCTGCTTAGGTTAAGGTCTTGCCTCAGGCTACTACCCTGAGTGAAGGTACACACAAAACTAGGTCAAGACTCTGGCCAGGACTGGAGGCAGACCCTCCCCCGGCATCCCCCCCCCCCCACCGACCGGGCAGTGCCCACTTCTAGATTGGAAGAACAAAACCCCTTCATAAATTTTGAGTCTTATGTTTTCTGAAATGTCGGAAAAGTCATGGCCTTCAGGAAAAAAAAAACAAAAAAAAAAAAAAGAATTTATTTATTTCTTTGTTTGTCTATTTATAGACATAGGCTCTCACACAGCTGGGGGCCCAGAACCCCTGTGCAGGCAAGGATGGCCTTTAACTTCTGACCCTTCTGCCTCCACCTTCTGAGTGTTGAGATTACAGGAGAGCGCTAGCACACCTGAGAGTTAAGGTACAAACCTAGGGCTCCTGGGGGCTGGGTAAGCCACAGCCACCTCAGCAGCCCCATCGCACCCTACGGCCATGAGCCAGACAGGACAGGAGAGATGGTCTGGTGGTCAAGACCCCTGCTCACACGGGAGCGAGGAGTCCAGGTTCCAGCCCCCACACCAGTAGCTCACAACCTCTAACTCTAGCTCCAGAACTCTTTCCTAACCCCAGAGGCACTGTACTCACACACAGACACACACACACACACACACACTCTGACAGACACATATGCACATGTTAGAGAGAAGGAGGGAGGAAGGGAGGGAGGAGCTTAAATCTAAAAAAAAAAAAAAAAAAAGGCTAACTGTGAAGAGCCCTCTGGCTGCTGGTCTGCAGCTCCCCCCACTGTGTTCTGCTTTCCAATCACTACAATCACTAGAGACAACCTCAAGAGACATAGACATCCCTCTCCTTGCTCAGCACTCTGGGACAGTAAACACAGGGTGGTAGAGGGCCTTAGAAGGCAGAGACCAACCAGGTTTGACCCCTGTATCAACACAGTCACTCCCATGGGATTTCTGCAGTGATGGGAACAGCAAAGTTGCTTCTCCCAAGGGCCCAGGCTGTCCAGCCCTCACCCCGGAGAGTGAGGCAGCTACCCAGCTGCATTTGCATTGCCTAGATCCCACTGGGCTAAACAGCCACCTCTCCCACCAGGAAACACAGACAAAGAGTCATATACTCTTTTATATTTTTGGCAGAATGTGAAATGAGAGCTGAAACCTTTTACACACATCCTCTCAAACAAGGGCTGTTTCCCGTGGAGTTTCTGAATTTAGAACCCTCCGACCTCCCTGCCTCCTCCATCCCATCCCCATCCCAACATGTGTCTTCTGCCTCCCAACTCCCCCATCCCGCCTTTGGAAGTGATGGGAAGACTAATGAATAAAATTACAGGCTACCATCTCAGGAGGCTGCAAACAAACCATGGTAAGAGAAATGTCCATAATTTTGTGAAGCTGAAATAATTACATCAACTGGATTGGCTGCATACAATTTTATGTTGCATCTCTCAGATCTGCTGGACTATTATAATATTTCTAACAGTTCTTTTCAATAGACTAGCAGACTCAGGAGCATGGTAGACTTAAAGAAACTCACAATAAAGAATTATTATTTTTTTAAAAAGATCATTTCTGCACCAGAGCTGCAGGAAACAGGCAGCAGTCCAAGGCTTGGTGCTGAAATTTTAAATCTTTAATTGACTTTAATGGGTCTCTACCCTGACTATTAAACAGAAGAGTTTCTCTCTATTACATAGCCAGACTATTACTGTATTCTGTTTTGCTCTGTAAATGTGTCTTTTTATTTTCAAATGTGGTGTGTATGTGTATGTATGTGTGTGTGTGTGTGTTGAAGTGTGTAGAGTATACAAGTATGTATGACACAGCATGTACGTAGAGATCAAAGAACAATCTGTAAAGGTCAACTCTTTTCCTTTCCAATGTGTGGATTTGAACTCAGGTCATCAGGCTTGGCAGCAGGTGCCTTTACCCACATAACCATCTCAGTAATCCCAAATTCTATTCTGAGTCAGGGTTTCTGACTGAGCCTGGACTTGCTGACCCTGGGAATGCACTGGTCTCTGCTCCCAGAGCTCTGAAATCACACGCGCATCCCACGATGACTAATCCATTACGTGGGTGCTGTAGATCTGAACTCGGTTCTCAAGAGTGCATGGTGGGCGCGTCTCACCTGCTGGGGCAGCTAAATTAGTTTTCAGCTATCTTAGTCTCTGTCTTTTTCCTTTAGCTATCTGAGTCCTGTGCCCAGGCTCAGACCATCACCATCAAAACCCAGCGTGCCACATACTGTGTCTCACCACACCCAGATATGGTTACACACATTCACACATGTCCAGTGATCTTCAGTAGAAGTGTGAGCAGGAAGGCACAGATTGTTACAGCCACGGGCATCCCTAAGATCTCTTATGCCGATGCTTTGTTTTCAAGATACTTCTCCACCAAATATTTCACAAATCTTCTGATATAAACTCAAGGGGAAGTTTTTTTGTTTTATTGTTTTATTTTGTTTTGTTTTTGGTTTTTTTTTGTTTTGTTTTGTTTTTTGTGCCTGATAATGCTAACCCATTGATGGATAGGAAAATGCTAAAAAGCAAATAAATGATTATATCTCAACAGAATTACAACTTACCTACAAAGAAACCTGTAACGGCAGTAGCAAGCGCTGGCTGCCCCTTACTGCCTTCCTCCTTTTAATTTCTTAGTAATATTGAGAGTGAAAAGGAAACACTACAGCAAGGACTCATCCGGCCTGACTGGGGCAAGGCGATTTGGGTACCAGGAAACAGGTCCCTTTTTTAGATGTTGGAGACCAGTACTCATGGCCAATTGTGGCTTCAACACTGAAACACTGAGAGCCTTGTAGCTCTTGTGCAAGCCTTAAGCCTTTTTATAGGAAACAAGGAAGTGACTGAAAAACACAAAGCAACTCCATGAGAGAACCCCAGTTCTGCTTCTGGCTAACGGTTCTTGCTATCAGAGGTGTGCTGACCCAGGACGTGGTTTTTGTGCGTCAAAGGTCACCCTGGGAAAGACCCTGGACTGCACTCAGGTCCTGAACACCACCGTAGTCTCCAGTCTGCTAATGAAGTCTTTCTGTTGGCTTGGACCCGTATCCAGGGTCTGCTGTAATGGATACCTCACAGCACTAAGAGGACTTGAATCACATTTGCATGAAATGTACTCAGATTGAATCAGGACCAGTAAAAATGTGGCCCATCTTCTTGCTATAGTAGCATCCTAGCTGCCTTGCTGATGAGGCCAGAGAACCTTAGGCACCATTCATAGTACGTAAGCACTATGAATGGAATGGTTACTTCCTCCTAATGACTAAATGTGTAAGTGCTAACAAATGACACCCACTCTCCTTACATTTCCCAAGGATACAACATGTCACCATTAACCAGGATCAACGCAAAATTGCTCAAGGGACTGAAGAGGTAGTTTGCGATTAAGAGCACTGGCTGATCTTCACCAGGTTCAATTCCCAGCACTCACATGGTAGCTCACAACCATCTGTAACTCTGCTTCTACAGGACCCAATGCCCCCTTCTGGCCTTCATGGTTAGCAGACACAAACGTGGTATACAGAGTTCCATGCAGACAAAATACTCGAGCACACTAACATGGAAAAGCACTCAATGGTCCATTTATCAAAGGAGCGTATCCACATAGAATAGAAGCAGGATGTTTCTTCCTCTGTTTGCATGAACTAATTCAAACTATAACGTGATTTATTTGACTATTAAATGGCATGTTTGTGTCATTAACAAGTAAATGAAAGGGGACACAGGAGTAACAAGACTCCTTGTCAGCTCAAGAGCAGGTTTTACATATAACCCACCAGTATGACAGAAATGCATATTTATTTGCTTCCTGATTTATGCAAAAGAATTTACTGGAGCACCAATTATGTTCCAGAAACCTAGGGAAAAACAATTAGCTAGATGGATACAGCCCCTGCAGCCTTGGAACCAAACAGTACTTCATTCTGTAGTTCAGAAAACATGCCTGCTGTTTGCAGTCATTTACTATATATAGGTTCTGGTTTGGGAGAAAGTTTCAAGAAAACTCTGCCATTTAATAGGCTATTATGCCATTGGTCCTTACACTACATAGAACAGGAAATGTGTTCACTGGTTGTCTCTTGCTTCTGGAGGGATGAACTGCTCCACGCAAACGAAGACCACTACTAAACGAAGCCATTGCTTACAAGTTTTCTCTATCGACTTGAGGCTCTGTGTTCATTTGGAATAAACACGTGGTTCCATTTGGAATTAACTAGAATGCCTACCCCACTCTGGAACCATCCTTAAAGCTGAGAAACGTAGATTCATAGGAACTGGGAACACAAACTGGAAAGGCTGATGTAAATGCAATCTGCTCTGTTTAGAGCCAGATTCGAACAGTAAGTATCTCATTGGAATCACCAAGGACACAACCACGTGCAGGGAGTAACAGTTTTTCAGTTCAAACATTTGATAACAATAATAAATCTTTCACAGGTCTGCCGGTCAAAGGTCCCAGCTATTTTTATCTTAATGTGGGCTTTCGCTTGTACTATTTGATGCTCAGAGAAAAGGGATGAAAAGTTTGCAATGTCTAAACCATTATCTTTTCCTGCTTCCCTAAAGGGGGGGGGGGGGGGGAGAAAGTAAAAGAAGGGGAAATATTTTAGGCACTCAGAAATCTAGAGATTAAAGGATTAAAAGCATGCAATAGTCTGTGTGGGTTGAGTGAGGCATCCACACATAGCAGGGCGTCTGTTGATAACTACCGACAATTCCACTGAAGGGTTAGAGGAGAGTGAAGACATGGCTGTATCCACTGTCAGAAACTAGTTCCCCAAGCTTGCCAGACAGGGGGTCCTGGGCTACCGAGTCAGGGTCGTTCATGCGAACCCCTTGTTGAAGAAGGAAGATGTGGTCCAGAGTCCAGGGCTCACCACAAGGTGGTGATCTGAAGTTTGTCCAACCCATCAACTGTAAGTCACCAGCAACCTCATGTGACAGGAGCCAAACGACACAGCTACCCAGCAGAAAGGAACCGGTGTGGTTCAGCAGAGAAGTCTTACCTTGAAATCTCTCCTCGGCCCGTTCGCGAAGTCAAAACTGCGGTAGCTGCTAGACTATTTGAAACCCATTCTCAGCGTTCTCTCCCTGAAAGAAGAAAAAATAGGAATATATTGTAAATACAATAGAGTGAAACCCTAAAATTACCTGTGTAAAATTAAACCTAAGATTACCTATATAAAATTAAACATAAATGCTAATTCATTTTCTGTTAGGATTCAGGCGTTATGCTGGCCTGCCCCCGACACCTGGCGGCATGCACTCAAGCAGTCCCTGGCTAGCCCAGGGTCCTATGGCTGCTGCTATGTCTCCATGTGCTCCACACACAGGTGCAAAGGTCCCTTTAAGAGAAAAACTCCACCCATTCTGCTCTCTGCCCCACTGATCCTCTGTGCCCTTCTCTGTCTCTCTCTCCCTCTCTTTCTCTTTTCTGCCCTCCTCTCCCTCCCCTTCCCCCAATAAAACTTCCCAGTCAAGCTCTGTCTGCCTGGTGTGTCTGTCCCTCACCCGCCATGAAATACACACAGTATTATAACACTTTCTGTGTTTGTTGTTTCAGTATTTTTGGTTGGTTGGTTGGTTTTGAGACATGTTTCCTGCAGCCCAGGCTAGCCTGAAATTCATCACGTTGGATAATCTCCTGCCACCACCTGATACCACCACTTGGTTTCAGTATATGGTGACAGTCTTGCTTTTTAAACATCTAACATAGAATTCACAAGTATTTCAAAAACTTTGGGTATTGTTCACAATGTTATATAATGAAAGTTTCATCATCTCAAGAAAAAGTTAAGCAAGAGATAGGAAAACCTTGTTTTCTGACTAAAGAGTTTCACTTTGATGGGCAGTGGGTGCACGACTTTAATCCCAGCACTCGGGAAGCAGAGGCAGGTGGATCTCTGTGAGTTCGAGGCCAGCCTGGTCCACAGAGTGAGTCCCAGGACAGGCTCCAAAGCCACAGAGAAATCCTGTCTCAAAAAGAAAATGCGAGTATCATTTCTTGTTTGGTCAGCATTTGTTGATTTTGTGCATCAGAATGAAGACTCCAGACCTGACTCAGTGTTCCAGGTAACAAACCATAACAATTTGATTAGGTTCTATCGGGCAGAATATTCACAAAATTCACAAATCTTCACCAGGCATAGAGATGTGACCTGAAATTCCAGAGTTCAAGAGGCTGAGGCAGGAGGATGGTAAGTTTGAGGCAGCCTGGACTCGCATGCTTCTGCATACAACAGAAGTCCAATAACATTTCTAAACCTGGTGCCCGTACTGTTTGTTAGTGATGACTATTTCACGTACGTATATGGTGGGCCTTGTTCCCCCCTACCTCCTCACACACCCCCTCCCCGACTCCAGCTGAACCTTCCAGCCATTTCCCTCCCATTTCCAAGTCCACGCTTTCTGTTTTGTATGTTGCCTGGTCCTTCTGTTTATATGATCCACTGAGTTTAATTAGGGTTTTGTGAATGAGAAATACATAGATCAGCAGAAATGGGTTAATAACTAAGGCAGAGCTAGCCAATAAGAAACTAGTAACTGGCCAACAGGATTATATCAAATACAGAGTCTCTGTGTATTATTTGGGGCTGGCGGCGCAGCTGCCGGACAAGAGTGGCGGCAGGTGGAAAAACGATAGTCGTTACAAATGGCGCCCATGTGGTTAATAAGAACTTCCACTTAAAATTTAACAAAAGCTTAAAAACAGGTTTTAGAAACAAAAGAACAGAGATAAGCAAGGTTTCTTGGTAGCAGCATTTTTCTCGGTTGAACTCTGCTTTGCTAGAGACAAGCAGATATTCGCGCGGCTCCTTTAAGGGAAGATTCCTGACTCAGCATAAGGGGAAAAATACCGCACAGCTTTTAAATAACTCTGCTAACAATTTATTGGTGTGTATGAGAGATGGCAATGGCAGTGACCACATCTCCAAGCAGGCAGCATGCTTTCTGGGTGGCAGCGCAGACCAAGGCGGTGAGCACAGCTTTCTGTGCTGGCGGTAAAAGTACCCGCCACCATCTTTGGTAAACCGCGGCTGACACAGCTATATGACTTTCATTTTAGCAATGTTGTTGTTTACCAGATAAAAAAGACTTGTGGCCAGATGAAGATAAAGATTTACAGTAAAGACAGATTCATATTAAGAAAAACCTCTAAAGGTTTACAGTGTGTTTTAAAATATACGTAGACATGAAAATAAAAAATGGTTTTAAAGAGACAAAGAGGAACTGGGTGTTGTAGCACACGCCTTTAATCCCAGCACTCAGGAGACAGAGGCAAGCAGATCTGTGTGATTTGCAAAGTAAACCTGGTATGCAGAGTGAATTCCAGGACAGATAAGAGTTACACAGAGAAACCCTGTCTCAAAAAATAAAATGTAAAAGAAACAGAGTAATAATAAAGCCACATAAAGATGAAAAGCTCAGAGAGAATCTGGTTACTGTATGGCATTATATTGTCTTTATATCATTTGACTGCTGAGGAAACAACAACTGATAAAGGAAATGCTGCTGGATTAATTCAATTTATATATTTTAAAAATGCTTTGACTCAAAAATTTAAGTTCAAGGACAAGTTACTGGGGAAAAGGATTTCTATTTTTGTTTCAACAGGAAATAAAAAAGCTGTGGATTCCTTCCAGACTAATGTGGTTTGATCAAGCCAGACCCCTGAAACAGAGTACCAGGTGATCCTACATTCAAAACAGCTAAACAAAGCAGCCTTGCAGACCACAGCCAGGATTTCTGCGTCTTCTTAGGATTGCCCCATGACAACGTCCCCTGTCAGCAGGAAGTAGTTTGGAAAGAACGACGCCCAAATTCCCAAATATTGTTTATAAATGTTTGGTTTCATTTAAATGGACTTGGTTATAAATGGTTAATGATCACAGCCAGTTCTTTTTAAAGGTAAAAAGGGAATTATGGTATAGATATGAATACTTTGTTTTGGAATGGATTTTCATTTATTGATACAATTTAATGTCAATTTTGTGATATATATATTTCTCCTCTTGTTTAGGTATTGTGTTTGCATAGCTCATTTAGAAATATAATGTATAATTTAGTACAGATTTTTAGATAGTTACCTATGATAGTTAGAACTTATAGTTAAGTTAGTTAGTATTTCTAGATATACAGACATATATTTGAGATGGTTAGGCATTCTTCAAACCTTTCAAAGACCTACAGAATATGGCATCTAAAATGGTTTAGGGTTTTTCTTGACAATGAGACATAATTGTTCCTGGCAATACCACCTGCGTCAGAAAGGAAGATGGACATTAAAGAAACACGTTATGGAGTTTACTTCCAATATGGCAAGACTAGCCATTTGGACAAGATACTGCTCTTGTCTGGACTGTTTGACTTTATGCTGTATAAACTGGACATGCAGGACCCACAGAAAAGTGACTGCTGATTCAAGATGGACATTGCTATAGAGTTCCTGCTTCATGGAAGAGTCTGCCAGACAGTCTGCAGGACACAGAGGAAAGTGACTAACAAACTGCCAATACAAGAAGACAGTTTAAAGTTTCCTGCTTTGCTGAAGAGTCTGCCAGACATACTATGGCCTATGGGCTGAAGATGGAAGATTACAGAAGAACTTCGGGTGACTGAAAAGGCAAGATGTCTCTGTCATTTCTAGAGCTTATATATTATCCTTCTGTGGTCTTTGAAGGAGTTGAAGACAGATAGTTATAGTTATAGTTTTCCTTAGTATTAAAGATAAGTTACTTTAGACACACAAAGATAGGATAGATGATGGAATAATTTCTTCAAATCTTGCTAAATGTTAATGGACTAAATAGTGTTAACTGTGATTATTTGATAACTGTTATGTGATATATTTTGCTATGTTAAGGTTAAAACCCTTCATGTTATTTTAGACAGAAAAGAGGAGATGATGGGAGATGTCATTCTGTATATGTTTCTCATACTGGTTAATAATAAAGCACTGTTGGCCAATAGGAAAGGAAGATAGGAGGGACTAGGAGACAAGGAGGAAATAGGAAGTAGTAAGGAGGAGTCAAGATGGAGAGTCTGAAGAAAGCAGTATGCCGCGGCTCCCTGGTAAGAGAAATACATAGATCAGCAGAAATGGGTTAATAACTAAGGCAGAGCTAGCCAATAAGAAACTAGTAACTGGCCAACAGGATTATATCAAATACAGAGTCTCTGTGTATTATTTGGGGCTGGCGGGCGCAGCTGCCGGACAAGAGTGGCGGCGGGTGGAAAAACGATAGTCGTTACAGAACCTTCCAGCCATTTCCCTCCCATTTCCAAGTCCACGCTTTCTGTTTTATATGTTGCCTGGTCCTTCTGTTTATATGATCCACTGAGTTTAATTAGGGTTTTGTGAATGAGCATGGGTAATGAGACATTTGCAGGAGCAGCAACTTTAACAGCAGCTAAACCACTAAAGAAAGTGGATCTCCTCCCCCTCAGCCATTAAGTGCCAATAGCTCCTCCAAGATGGATAGGGGCCCATTAACACTTTAAAGCCACTTTCAGTGAGTGGTGGTGGCGCACACCTTTAATTCCAGCACTCACGAGGCAGAGGCAGGTGGAGCTCTGAGTTCGAGACCAGCCTGGACTACAGAGAGTTGTACAGTTACTCAGAGAAATTTTAAAGCATTATTTTTAAAAGAATGTATTTGTTTACTAAATGTGTATTTGTGCATGCACAAGCCACAGCATGTTTGTGGAAGTCAGAGGAAAACTTGCAGGAGTCAAGACTAGAACTGAAGTCATCAGGCTTGGCAGCGAGCACCCTGAGCCACTGACTCATCTTACTTGCTCCAAGTCTAAGATGTTTAATGACATAATCCAGCCATTATTTTAACTAAGATATTATCATGAACCAAGTATATATATGTGTATGTGTGTGTGCATATGTGTGTATGTATATCACACATACACACACACATATACTTAAAAATAGTAAAAAAATTCCCAAAATAATAAGAAATTCTGGAAATATCCAAAATAACCACAGAACCCCAGCTGGATACCTATTTTTCCTTTCACCTCTAATGTCTAAAATAATAAAATAAAATCTATGAACCATTTTAAGGTAATTGTCCATTTTTTAACTTATAATATTCTCAATACCTGCTCTTTGGATGTTACTGAAAAGCTCCGAGTGGCCTTTCAGGTTATTGAGGATGTAAAGTGAGCTACCCTTAAAGTTGTTATGCCTTTACTGTCAGCAAATCCTCCCAAAGTTCAGCAGAATCATAAATAATGGAAGTTAATATCCCGCTGCAATATTTATGAAAAAATTTCAAACAGACACACATACATTTAAAAATAAAAACTATTTTTCACTGCAGTTTGGTGGATCAATGAAGACTGTATTTCCAAGGTGGAGGCCCTCGAGGATCCATCTCTAGCTTCATGTCTCTAAAGCAAAAATTAATTTATGAATGTGTGCAGAGCCTTTGTTCAAAATTTCAGCACAGAATATTAAAGCTCGGATCACAAATCTTTTAACAGCAGGAATTCTGGGATGTTCTTCTCGTCCATCTCCTGTGCCTTAGTCTATAACTTTGGGAACTCATTCTTGTAGGTCACACTTGCCCTGAGCAATAGCCAAGGACACAGGTGACCAGCTCAGAGGCCTCTTACTTCGAACCTCTAGTGGAAGATGGCCAACACATCCCAGAATCTCGGGTCCCTTTCCTCCCCCGTTGGAAGCCAGACCTTGAAGCACCAACAGATCATGGACGCTGCCCCCCCATACTGGCTGTTGTAACATGAATTCATAAAAGACCCAGAGGCAGACATTGGGTTCAACCTGAAGATCAGGGAGGCAAAGCACCCAGACACTGGCTCTCACCTCTGCCTCAGGCTGAAAGAGGTAGAGCTCTTCACCACACATGAGCTCCTCGCCAAGTCTCAAACTGTTGCCTTTCTTCGGCGTGGCCGGAGAATGAGTGCCCCCTACTCAAGACTGAGTCCTTTATACCCTCTAGTGCTGGGATTAAAGGCGGTGATCTGTTACTCTTTTAGACTGATTAAATCTAATATATCTCCTGGGTTTTCTTAAACTCAGAGAGACCCTTCTACCTCTTAATCCTGAGTCCTAGGATTCAAGGTATGTACCAACATCTCCTAGGTTCTGGGATTAAAGGTGTGTGCCTGGCTTCTATGGCTGTGGTTGACTTTGCTTTCTGGATCCTCAGGCAAGTTTTAATATATCATAAGTAATATACCACCACAGCTGTTCGTGACTTTCATAGATGAGAGTCTCAGCTTTGGTGGCAACACCAAGTCTCCACTTTTAGAACTTAGATTTCTAAAAGCCCTTCAGCAGAAGGGTTTATGGTTAACGAAAACCATATAGAAGCATAATAAAACACACACACATAACATATATATAGTATATAAACACACATACGAACACATATGTGATTCTAAGGAGTTTCATCAAGAATGGTTACAAGAAGTTTTCTAAATATTTTATAATCATTAAGACAAAGTGAACTTGAACCCATGCATGCAGGACATGGGGGCTGCTAAACAACTCTGCTGCCATCCATGCCCAGATCCAACCCCAGCACATACTCCATCTACTAGCTCATGGACTGCAAGGAGAACCCAATGCTGCATAAACAGAACCTGGAGCATGTCATCACCTCTGAAGACGAAACCCTGAAGCATGGCTGTTATCAAAGTCTCGGTGATGGTCCGGTATTTATGGTGCTTCGGAGACCAGAGGCCTTGAGCCAGACCAATGACTCCTGGCAATGAGTATTTGCATATAGAGCTGTGTGAGCAAAGAAAAAAAAGTGTACTGATTAGCACTGCAGCTTCCAACGTCACTGCCCGGAGTGAATTTGGGGTGGAACAGATGGAGGAACAAAGCATTTTGAACGCTGTTGGGAGAGTCCAATGTCCATGTCCAAGCCCTAAGCTGCAACAGGCCATGCTGATACGCACGGCCTATATTGGGACCTGATGCCATGTTGATGTCTGTGGTCCATGCTGCCTGCCACCAGGGGCCATGTCTGGTTCCATGGTCATGCTGCAGTGTCTGTGGCCCCTGTGGCCATGCAAACGTTTGCTGTTTTATCTCTGCCACAGTGGTTGTGCTTTAAGGCTATGGGGTGGGGAGAGATTCTATTCCCCTGTAGAATGGCTTTGTTGCTGCCACTGAAGGTAGATTAACTAAATCTCTATCATTCTAGTAAAACTGGAGATGCAAAGGCTATGGTGAAAACCTGTGAGCTCAGAGAGCTAGAGCAGCAACTGGCTAACTTTCTCTCTATAGCTGGCATTCTCAGAAGCCCCCTCTTTCTACACTGCCCCAGCTTAATAAAACAAAAACAAAAACATGCTATGTCCTTTCCTCCTATTTCCTGCCAACTAAGTGCTAACCCCACCTTTCTGAGTATTAACTAATGCAAATACAATACATCTTTACA
This sequence comes from Phodopus roborovskii, assembly GCF_943737965.1. NCBI lineage: Eukaryota > Metazoa > Chordata > Mammalia > Rodentia > Cricetidae > Phodopus > Phodopus roborovskii. Next base: position 41,885 of record NW_026126642.1, read on the forward strand.
TAGTTAAACAAATGAAGCATAGACGAATGTAATGCAACTTTGCCTAGTTAAATATTCCACAACATTTCCCCCTTTTTGTCTAAATAAAAAGAAAGATTTTTTTTACTTTAACATAGTAAAATATATACAATAAAAACAGTTATCAAGGAAGAATTATATTTACAATATCCAGTCCCTTTGCACTTGGCAAATTCAGAGAAACCATTCTATTATTTATCCTATCCCGATGAGTCAAAGCTCTGTACCTAATTTACCTTCATTATAACTAAGGAAAATTGTAAATGTAACTATCTAGTATTCAACCCCATCAGAGACCTGATAAAGACGTACTGTTGCCTAAGTGAACAAGGAGTTTGCTTCCTATAGGGAGCAAGCAACTTCTCAAACTGTAGAAACAAAAGAGATATCTGGCTGCCTACACAGTCATTCAAGGTTCTTCTGCAATGCTGGGGTATCCATCTTTGGCCTACAGGCCTAGAATATCTAGCAGACTTTTCTATGAAACAGGAATTTTGAAGAACTGTCCTGCCTTGTTTTGGTGAAGTTGAGTAGTCACTTTCCTTTATGTCCTGCATGTCCACTTTGGATGGTAAACTAACTGTTGGCAGTTGAGGTAAGGACAGTTTCAACTAGCCAGCTTTGCCACAGTAAAAGCAGACTCCATGTGGAGGTTCTTTGATGCCCATCATCCTTTTATGAAGATTGGTGCTGCCAGGATTGGGTGTGTCTCATTGTCATGAAAAGCCTTAGGTTATTAAACATCTTAAATGACATATTCTGTAGGTCTCTGAAGCATTTGAAGATCATCTACCTAAAATATATCTGTTTAACCTCAAAACATACCAAACATAACTACAAGTTTGATTACTATAGATGACTGCATTCCTTAATAATACATTACATTTTAAAGTGAACTTCAATACCCCAAACAAGAGTAGAAACACACATACAGTATAACTAAAATAACTTTAAATTTGTGCCAACACACCAATATAAAATATGTGAGATGAATAGACATCTTTCTATCCTATATTCCTATACCTCTTGGGAATGTGGATGTTGTGTTTTCTAGACTATTTCCTGTTGTCTGAGGGTGACACCATCTTTAGGGGGACCCTGAGAACATTGGGCTAATGGTCAAGCCCTGGGAAAAGAAGCCTTAACCCTTGTTGTCCAGTTTTAGACAGAACTGTTCCCATGCAGAGGGATCAGCATATATGTCACCAGTCTTTAGTTTCCTAGGGTTATTTCTTTATGTGTGTGGCCAATGTTTTCAGGAGGCCTCCCTGATCAAACCCGATCCCAATTAACCTTGAGGGAATCTACAACCTTTCGTTTCCTGTGGGAACAAAAGCACACCCTACTCCTCAATGCAACTCATCTCCTGAATTCCATTTTAAGGTTGAGATACCCGTAAAGTATCTAGGGTAGCTTAACTCAGCAGTCTCTTCTTCAATCCCATGTCTCTCAGCAGCTGCTGTGCACTCATCAGCATTCAAAGAAATTGATCCAGACTACTTGTGTATTTCCCGTGTGTGTGTGTGTGTGTGTGTGTGTGTGTGTGTGTGTGCGCGCGCGTGTTCCTTTATATTACTTTACTCTCTCTTTAATGACTTTATTTTTTTAAACTATTGTTCTATGACTGTCTATTCCCATTTTCTTTTCTTTCTTATGCCCATGTTCATTGTTAAACACACTGTAATCAGCATAACCTGTTTATACTTTTTTTCCCCCCTGTCTGGATCTATCTTTACTACATGTCTCTAGCCTTTTCCCGACTGTGTGAGCCAAACCTTAAACTGCTAAGTGGCTTTGTGCCAGTGGTGGGCCCTGCCCTGCTCGGGTCCTTGAGAGCAAGCTTTATCCTGCAAGCCTATCAGAGAGCTGTATTCATCTAACTGGGAGCTGCGTTCACCTGTGTACCCTGCTCTGTGGCAGGCATTTTCACTTTGCTCGCTGTTTCTACTCTAGCATACCAACTACTCAAATGCTCAATATATGGCAGTGTCTTGAAGTGATATTCTCTCTCTCTCTCTCTCTCTCTGTGTCTGTCTGTCTGTCTCCCTCCCCCCCCCCCCCCCCCCCCCCCCGCTTTATCAGGCCCTATTTTGTCCCCATGTTGGAACACCAAATGTAGCAGGCTTTCTTTTAGGTCACCAATTAGCTCCCAAATCAAGACATAGAGACTATTACTAATTATGAATGCTCGGCTTTAGTTTATGCTTGCTCTACTATTCTTATAGCTTATTTTAACCTATTTCTCTTTACCTCCAGGCTTTTTACCTCTCTCTTTCTGTACATTCTACTCTGAGTCTGTCTGTCCAGCAACTGCCTGGCTGGCTGGCCTAGGGCATTCCCCTCTCTTTCTCTTTCTTATGTTCTCTTCTCCTTTCTCGGTTCTCTCTTGAGCCTAGATTCCTCCTCCTCTCTCTGCCCACCAGCCCTCCCTATCCCTCTACTGCCTAACTATTGGCCATTCAGATTTTTATTAGACCAATCAGGTAGCCTGAGGCAGGCAAGGTGGAACAGCACCACATCTTTACGTAACCAAACAAATTCAGCGTAAACCAATGTATCGCACCTTCACATAATAGTAAATGAAGATTGCATACACGAGTGAACACAGCAATGAGCTCAACACATTTGCAAAGAAGAGATCTTAAATTCTAGGTTTAAAGAAAAAATGTGGGTACATGTTTGTGTGCACATGTGGGGGGTATGCATGCATGTGTGTGCATATGTGTATAGAAGTCAGAGGTCAAAGTCTTGTGCCTTCTACCATCACTCTCCACCTTATTCTTTGTGGCAGGGTCTCTCACTGAACCTGAACCTCACCAACAGGACAAGGTCAGTTATGCAGAGAACAAGCCCTGAGTTTCTCCCTGCATCTGCCACCCAGCACTGCTAACACAAGTGTGTGCTGATCTGCTCAGCTTTTATGTGGGTTCCACTGACCCAGCCACTGCTATGACCCCAAATCATAGGGTTCTACTGGTCATATCATGAGAAATAAAGCCCACAAGCATGGAAATTTAGTTTACATCAAGAAAAAAGGGGGGCATGCGCATGAGAAGGTCGGGAAAGGGCACACTGTGGGTCACCATCTTCCTGGGCCTGTGCCCGGAAGCTCACAAAGAACTCTTTTATAGGAAGACTGTGGGCCTTGCCTGAAGAAGTTCTCAACATTGTGAAGGAGAGGGCACTGCATTTGGTGTCCAGATAACAGGTCACAGTGGGTGACAGCATGACCCCAGGAGGGTTAACAGGATGATCCACTCCACTTCCAAGTTGGTTGCTTAGGGAATGCAGAATGGGTCCTTTGTGAGCAATGGGCAACCTTCAGCTCTTTGGTACCCTTGGGGGGACCGTCACTGGTGTGGGCCACAACATCTAGGCAGGAAACATCTTTAATTGATAAAATGTATTTCTTTTATGAACAAATGTAACAGGCTATATATGCTCTCAGCCATAAATAACCACATGAGAAGCAGACAGGAGACACCTGTACGTGAGCAGGTGAAGACAGCCAGAGAAATGTGGCTACTACCAGCTAACCCATACTTGGAAGTCCAAGCAGATGACGCCAGTAATGAAGGGGGTGTTCCCAGTTCCGCTGCCAGGAAGGTCTTTGTGCAAGTTAGAAAGGCCTACACCGTGTTAAGGGGATTCTTTTTCTCTTCCAAAAATGTCTCTGTCTCCCAGTAATCAATCAAGTTTACGAGTAGGAGTTTCCAATGACCTCTCAAAGTTAGCAAGAAAGTTCTATCCAATAAACTTTTAATCCCAGTGGCTTTTTTCTGTCATCCTTCTTTTGGTCTCCTGAGAAACCCTCCATTGTATTTAAAAGTGCTGTATCTGCCAGCCACTGATTACCCACCTTTGCCCTTCTAGAAGCTTCCAGCTGAGGCTTTGCTTCCAGGCATCCATGCCACAGTCCGTCCTTTTCCATTCTTTTCTTAGAAACTCTCCATCCTGTTATCACCCAGACTGGCATCCCACCATCCTAAGACTACATCTGTTCTTGCAGAAGCCCTGCAGGGTAGCATGCAAGCAAGCTTCCTGGGGTGACCTGAAATTTTAGTAGTAGATGAACCCTTGAATTTTATCTTTACTTTAAATGAGCAAATGAAGTTGAGACAGGCTCATACTCTCAGATATCGGAATAAGAGACGCTCGACTTTAGACTTCATAGACAGCAGATGTCAAGAGTTTTTCTCACCTGACTGGATTAGGAATCACCCAGGAGACTCACCTCTGGGCACACCTGTAAGGGATTATCAGGTTAGCTTGTCTCTGAGCATGCTTGTTGGGGATTATCATGATTAGGTTAATGGAAGTGAGAAGACCCACCCACCCCAAAGGAAGGTGGAATCGTTCCCTGGACCTTCATCCTACACTGCACAAAAAGAAAGATGTAAGCTGGAGATCAGCATTCATTGCTCTCTTCTCCAGACTTCAGACACAATGTGACCACATGCTTTCACCTAGGTGCTCTACTTATGTGTGACAGTTGTATAGCTCAGTCTACTTGTGGGACTCCTAGCAGGGAAGCAGGGGCTAACCCTAATGCTTTGCCTGGCTTTGGAGAAACTATTCCTCATACCGGGTTGCTTTGCTCAGCCTTAATACAAGGGAGAAGCTTGGTCCTGCTTGATATGCCAAGCTATGGCTGACACCCATGTGAAGCCTACCCTTTAACAGAAACGGTGCGGGGCAGAGAGGAGACGGAGGGACCAAATAGAAGGAGAGGAGGGAGGTGAAACCACAGATGGGGTGCAGAATAAATGAATATATTTAGTTAATAAGTAAGATTACATGTTTATAAATCTTTGCTTATGTATAGTGTCCGCACGCTTGTGTGTGTGTGCAGGTGCCCACAGAGGCCAGAAGAGGGCATCAGATCCCCTAGAGTTGACGTAACAGATGACTGTGAGACACCAGAAGTGGATACTGGGAACTGAACTCGGGTTCTCTGTAAGAGCAAGTGCTCTTAGCTGCTTACCCAGCTATCCAACCCCTTTTGAGACTCTTTTTTTTTTAACATACACTTTTCTAAACATACAGATCATATAACCGGCTAGTTGGGGAGGTCGCTATTAAAACAGTTTTCTTGGCCCCCGCCACATAAAGCCTACCAAACTAGACAGCTTAAGCTAGGGACTGTAGCAGGAGGCTGGGCTGAGCTTCTAAGTGGGTCCATTTACCCTAGTGATGACTCAGCAGGGATGCGGAAAGCAGAGGGCGAGGCGATTTGTTTTCCCTACTTTAGCGTTTTAATATTTTCAAAGTTACTGCCAACTCTTAGGTCCCTTCTCAACGTCCCTTTCCTGTGTCCTGTGTGTCGCAGAACACTTCTGTATGAAAGCTGTGGAATGCTTAGGAGGGAGTCTGAAAATATAGCTTACTATATTGTGTTATTATATAATTACACAGATTTAGATAGAATATTTTTACATCAAGTGTTTATATAATTATCTTGGTTGCTATGCTACCTTGCTGGTGAATGGTAAAAAGCATATTAAGATAACACAGAAATCCTCACTCAAGTAGAAATGAAAGATACATACTTTCAATTTTAAAAAATGGAAGAATCATTCTAGCTGGAAAATATCTTGACACCTATAAAGGGGAAGTTGCTAGAAAGATTGTGGTGGTGCCTATCTAAAATCTCAGCACTCCAGCAGCCAGGGCAGGAGGATCAAAGTTCAAAGCTACCCTGACAGGGCCACATAGGAGGGTTCAGACCAGCCTGGGATTCATGGCAACATCCTGCTCCAAAAATCAAAGGGAAACGGGCTAAATAGATGGGTTATTGGTTACGAGTGTTTGCTGCTCTTCCAGCGCACCAATGTTTGTGTCCCAGCACCCACTCCAGTGGCTCATGCCTGTAATTCTAGCTCTTCTGGTGTCTGAGGGCATTTACACACAGGTGTGCAGATACACAAATAAATAAAAGCCAATGCATAAGTCTTTCTATAAAAATCAGAAGTAAAAAGAAAGGTAGGATGGAGTTAATTAAGGAAGGAAGGAGAGGCAGGCATGGTGTCTCATACCTTTAATCCCAGCTCCAGGAAGGCAGAGCTTGAAAGATCCCTGAGTTTGAGGCCACCCTGGTCTATAAAGTAAGTTCCAGGACAGCCTGGGCTACACAGTGAGACCCTGACTCAAAATTACTAGAAGAAGGAGGAAGAGCAAGAGGGAGGGAAGAAAGAAGGAGGGAAGAAAGGAAAGAAGGGAGAGAAGAGAGATTTACAATAATAAAACTGTTTCCCATGTACAAAAGAGCTTATTTTGTAAAGCAGTAAAAGTTCCGAAACCAGTAGAGTTCCTCATCTTGACAGGACACATCATAAACTAACTCTGTGTGGCCAACTTTCTATTTGCAACTTAAGTAGGATATTTACAGATAAAAACAAATGCTTGCTCTTTTTTTTTTTTTTAATCTCACTGTAAATTTTCCATCAACTAGTGTTTCTCTTTGCAAAATAACTGTGTTTGGGCCACTCTGAGCAGTTATTTTCATTCCAGCATTGTGTTTAGAAGCATGTTGAGGATGCTTTGGTTTGGGTTTGGGTTTGGGTTTTTGCTGTTCTTGCGATTCTGTCCTTGGGTGGGAGTTTCAAACCATGCTGATAGCTACTTTCTAAACACCTCTGATAGTCACAGCTGGCTAGCACAATGTCTCATAATCAAGGTGGTAATTTTTCTGCAGTGCCTCTAAGGACAGGATAATGTATGATAAGTTCAAAATATACAGCACAAGCACAAACACGAAGTTTTGAAGCTGGAGTCTAAAGCAAGAAGGTTTGGGCACCAACAAATTGACTCAGAAGGTTACGGTGTTTGTCACTGACTTGAATTCTATCCTAGGGACCCACATAGTGGAAGGAGAAAACCAACTCTAAAAGTTTTCCTCTGTACACACAGACATGAAATATAAAATTTTCATGAAACTTTCAAAAGTGAACAGATTTTTTTTTCTTTTTGCCAGACCAAGTGATACACACCTGTAATTCCAACATTCAGGGGAAAATGATGCAGGAATATTGTCTTGAGTATGAGGCTACGTAGCCAGACTCTGTCTTAAAAAATAAAGTTAAAAACAATAAAAAAAAAAATGAACTAAGAAAGCTTGAGGCTAGGAATGTGATTCATGTGGTAGACTTGAGAGAGTGTTTGTCTAACTTGTGTGGAGTCCTAAGTTTGATCTCTACCATCACATACACAAGGCATGTGGTAGGACTCAGAATAAAGAAAGATCAGAAGTTCAAGGTCATCCTGGGCTACCCAGTTTGAGAGTAGCATGGGATACACAAGTTCCTGCCTAAATAACAATAATGATGATATTTTAATAATAATAAAAATGTCTTCTTAAAACACAGTCTCACTGTGAAGGCCTGGCTGTCCTAGAACTCGCTATGTAGATGGACCTTGAAATTGGAGGGCCCACTTGCCTCTGCTTCCTGAGTTCTGTGATTAAAGGCCTGCACCACTACTCCCAGCTTGAAGAAGGCTCTAATCAATGTGATGAGAAGAGCAACAATCTAGAAAACCAAATCCCCAGCCAGCTTGGGTCCTTAGAGCATTTGTAGATCCTTATGCAAGAAAGAAACCGGAAGCATCGGGTGGAACGGGGAGGGTTGGGGGAGGCGGAGAAAGCTAAATTGGTAGAGTGTGTTTATCTTGCAAAATGAAGACCTCAGTTAGACCCTCAAAATTCATGTAAAAATGCCAAGAGCTGTTGTATGTGTTTATAACTGCAGCACTGGGGAGGAAAGGACGGGCAGATCTCTGGGATTGCTGGTTTGGCCAATCTAGCTTAATGGGTGAGGTCCGGCTCATGAGAGAGCTTGTCTCTAAAAGCAAGGTGGACGGTGATGAGGGAAAGACATTCAAGTTGGCCTCTGTCCTCTAAAGCACAGGCACACACGTGAATAGGCATGGGTCAGAAGAGCAGGGACATCAGGCAGCCTGTTTAAATTGTCTTATTGGAAAATATTACATCAGCCATCTATCTATCCTAAAAGATAAATCTGCACATTATCTCTGCAAGCATTTTCCCTGCAAGATTTACAGCTGTACTGCACTTTATTAAATTACAAAAATAATACATACTTGGACCAAGGGAGTTCAACACTTGGTGTATTGCTTTGGCTGAGTTATACTTTAATGATGCCTTAAGCCTCTATGAAACGTTGCTATAAAAAAAACAGTCAAAAAGACATTTGCCTCTGTTTGCGATTTTAAAAGGAATCAAGGGTTGGGGCCACTGCTTAGTAGTCGGGGACTTACCACATATGCAGCTCTGGATTCAGTCCCCAACACTGAAAAAAAATTAATTTTATTCTGTGTATATTGGTGTTTGGCTGCCATGTATCTTGCATGCAGTGCCTCAGGAAGCCAAAAGAGGGCATTAGGCCCTCTGGAACTGAAGTTACAGACAGTTGTAAGCTGCAATGTGGGTGTCGGGACTTGAACTCGTGTCCTTTGGAAGAATAGCTAATGCTATTCTAAGCCATCTCTCCAGCCTCCTCCTGCCCCAACACATACACAAATTAATGAAAATAAAAACCAGTTCAGTAGATTATCAAGCCAATCATTTCATGTTTCCTCTGAAGAAAACCCCTCAGCTGATGCATGTTCTGGAACACACTGCCAGGCACAACTGGCTCTTTTGAAAGTTGTTATTCCTTGCTCCAGTTGTCTGTTTTATTCTGAGGGCTGGTTTTTTTTTTTTTTTTTTTTTTTGTTTGTTTTGTTTTGTTTTGTTTTGTTTTGTTTTGTTTGTTTTCGTCATACTTTTGAGACAGGGTTCCATGTGGTTTAGGCTGGACTCAAAGTCACCCTGTAACTGAGGATGTCTTTGAACTCACGATCCTCCTGAGTACTGACATTATAGACACGCACCCTCGTATCCAGCTTTAGGTTGTTTTGTTTACATTTGTTTATTCTGCAGGTTGGCATGTGGATGCCACTGGACGCTCAAGGAGGCCAGAGTACAGTTTGATGGATTCAGTTTTCTTCCCTCCACCGTGTGAGGCCCCAGGTTGTCAGGGTTGGTGAAAAGCGTCATTATCTGATGGGCCATCTTGGCGGTCTTGGCTTTTCTTCTATTTTTTTTTTTTTTTTTTTTTTTTTTTTAAGAAACTGAGTAACTTAATAAAGTGTGGCCTGTTCCTTCACACCACGGATTGACCATTTCTGCCTGTGTTGATGATTGCCATACCACAAACACAGAAAAACCTACCTGACCATGTCAGACTTTTAGTTCATGCTTATTAAATAAATAAACATCTCATAAGATCTTGTAAACCTGAGACATCCAAGAAAAGGTCAAGTTATCTACTACTGAGCCAGAGTTTGTAGCGGGGGAAGTCACAGATCAGGGAGAATGGCCAACTCTCGCTTATCTAAGGAGAACAGAAATGGCCTCAGTCCTGCTGGGCTCCCCTGAGTCCTTAACGCTACCAACTACAAAGCCCCTGAGCATGCAGAGTTCTCTAAAACTCCCACCAAGTGACCCTCATAGGATAATGCACTGGTAGTACTCAACTGCCAAGGGTAAATCTAAGGAAATTAAAGGAGAGTGTGTGTTTGTATGCACACCCTGAAGCTTCCAGTCAATCATAAACAATTTGTCATATAACTCCATTACAATGGAAGACAGAACCCATCCAATGGTCCACACTAAACCTCTCCTCATGCCTGCATCTCTGAGCCCATGAGAAAGAAGCAGCACCCGAACTGCCCAGCATTGTCTTCACTGGCTGGGTCTCCATGCTGCTCCCCCCGAGCTGCATACTATTGCTTCCTCATCCAAATAAAACATTTGCTTGCTGACCTTCTGTGGTCACGTTCTACATATGTCTTATTATTATTGTTGATGATGGGAGCAAGAGCTTAGGCCAAAGATGCCTGAACACAACTAAACAATACTAACACCAGTTTCCCTCTCAGAATTAAATGCTTGCCGTATCTTGGTCAACTTGAGGCGCCCATTCCTTTAGGGTCCTCTCTCAGGCACAGTTGTTCTCTATTGAGAGGGCCATGATAAATTTCTTTTCTACCAACAGAAGATTCCTGTCCCCCATATACAAATCAACAAGGCACGTATGTGTGTGTACAAATGTGTATATGTGGATATGTGCATGTGTGTGTATTAGTGCATGTGGAAGCCAGAGGTTGACATTGGGCATCTTCCTCAGCCACTCTGCACATTAATTTTTGAGCCCAGGTCCCTCACTGAACCTGGGGCTCATAGACTGAGAGAGGCTGACTAGTAAGCAAGTCTCAGGTAACCTCCTGTCTCCAACTCTCAGTGCTGGGATTTCAAGGACACAACATCATGGCCAGCTTTTTATGTAGGTGCTAGGGACCTGCACTCAGGTCCTTATGCTTGCATGGCAAGCATTTTACTGACTGAGCCATCTCTCTGGTGCCCAGATTAATGCTCTGATCAGAGCTGTGAAGATAACGGAGGAACAAGTTGGACAGGCTCATGGGGTTGTCCTTTGGTCTAAGAGGGTACACATCTTGTAGTAACTCTATTTCTCTCTCTGACCTGGTCTTTGTCTTTGAGTCATCTCTCCTCTCTTCCCATCTCAAATTCCAGGTAACAGTGAGCCTTGTGGCAAAATGCATCAGGATCTGGACCGTGGTGTCCCTAAGCAGCAACAACCCCAGGAGTCCAGCAGGATGTGGCTAAGCAGACCTGAGATAACCATCACCCTGACTACAGCCAGGTTAGGGTGGCTAGCTACACTCTCTCTCAACCTGGCCCTGGCTCTTCCATCTGTAACCCTGGGAAGTTCCCTTGAAGAAAAGTTCTTTTGTTCCTGGGGTGCTAGAGATTAAACCTAGCCTCTGCCTCTACATGTTAGCAAGTATTCTTATCACCACTGAGTCATACCTCTATCCCTTCGCTTGTAGATTGTGGGCAAGAGTTGAACCATGTTCTCATCCCCTTACTGCTAGATTCTAGGCAAATGCTCGACCACTGAACTACACACCCAGCCCTCGAAGGCCATGGGCTTTCTAGTTTGGGTCACACTGTAACAAATCCCTCTCTTTTACCCCCACTCACATCTCTACCGTTCAGAATTGAGTGTCTAAACGTGGTCTGTGGGAGCCAGGCCTTTCCAGCTCAGGCCTCCAGTAATAACAGAAGAGACAAAGCTGGAAATGTGTTGTTAAGATTATTTTGAGCTGATTCCAATAAACTACAATCTCCAGGGGTAAGGAGTGCCATTTGTGATGAGAACTTCCTGACCATGGAAAGCTGCAATGGTCCCGCACAGAACCGGTCACCAACTGCTGCTTCAAGCCCTCCTTAACAGGCATCTGCTGTCCACTTCCATGTCAGACCTAACAGGCTGGGTCTGTTACACTAACCCATTAGGGGCGTACTCACTTAACAGACCTTGGCTTCTACCAAGCCAAAGGCTAAGAGCTTTTATGACCGGTTCCCTCATTCTGCTCATGATGTTTACTCCTATGTGCTTGAAAAATATCTTAACCCACGACTTCCTGTAACTCAGAAACCTCAGGAACCGGCTACCACATTGGACGGTGGTACTTAAGCTGACCTAGATGTGTGGTCATTCATGCTTATCTCAAAAACAAACTCATTGTTTCTTGGGAGTGACAACTGTGTTTTGCATCGATGTCCTTCCTTATCTGCCCAAGGCAAAATCCTTTTAAAGAACTCAATTCTCATGAAATCTTTCTCTTCCTGCCAGCAACTCAAACCTGTCTTCCAGAACACGGCATTGGCACCCATCTGTGTTAGCTGGCTTTACCTTCCAACTGCATGAAACCCAGAGTCACCCGGGGAAGGTATCTAAATTGAGGAGCTGCATAGATGAGATTGGTCTGTGAACCCTCCTGCAGCAGACTGCCTTGGCTGTTAATTGGTGTAGGAGGACCCCAACATTCCATGAGCAATACCATCCTCTGGCAGTGGGTCCTGAACTAAATATAAAAGCTAGCTGAGTACAAGCTGGCCTGACAGCCAGCTAGCATGCATGCATCATCTACCATGGTCCCCGTGGGATTTCTTTGGCTGCAGGGTAAGTTCTTCGGTGATGTGTGGAGTAGCGAGCAGGGCCACCTCCCAGCTCCATCCTTGAGTATCCTTATATCCTTGTGACTTCACCCAGTAATGGACAGTACCCTGGAACTGTAAGGCAAATAAGCCTTTCTCCCCCAAAGTAGCTTATGATCAAGTTATTTGTCCCAACAAAGAGGAAGCTAGAACACCACCTGTGGTGACTTTGAGTAAAATGGCCCCGTAGGCCCACAGGAAGTGGCACTAGAAGGAGGTGTGGCTTTGTTGGAGTAGGAGTGGCCTTGTTGGAGGAAGCCAGTCACTAAGGGGTGGGCTCTGTGGTCTCCAAAGCAGAACCCTGACCAGTGTGTCACAGCCTTTCCTGATGCCTGCAGATCAAGACGCAGAGCTCTCAGCTCCTTCTCCGGCACCATGTCTGCCCGCATGCCGCCATGGTTCCTGCCATCATGGGAATGGACTAAACCTCTGAACTGTAAGCCAGCACAGGTAAATGTTTTCCTTTTATAAGAGTTGCTATGGTCATGGTGTCTCTTCTTAGCAGTAAAACCCTAACACAGACACTACCCAAACAGACACTATCACAAAACCTGTTATATCATCCTCTCTGTTCTTTCAAAAAAGTACATTTTCCTAAAATGTTACTTCTCTTCCCAGAAGCGCCCTTCCCCAATCCCTCTCCCAAGAAATCATCTGCTCACCAGACACTGCTGAGCCTCCTACTACTGAGGTGGCTATAAACCACACATCCCTCAGGACACATACTTCTGGAGATCTGCATGCATAGGAGAACAAAAATCTACCCTCCCTATTGCTGACCTCTCTTTTGCCTGTTTTCCTTGTGTGCTCCAAGACTAGAACTTAAAAAAGTAGAGGCTGTGTTTCAGTGTGGTCTTGAGTGTTCCCCAAGGCTCCTGGTGTTGAAATTTTAATCTACACTGTGAGGGTCTGAGAGAGTGGAAACTTCCTGAGATGTCCTAAATTTAATGACAAGGATTAGGGGCTATGGAGGCTATAAGAGGTAAGGGAATTGGGACAACCAACAGCTTTAGGCCAGACCAACAAAAGACTGTTTCACGTTCCCTCATGTAGCTTGACACCTTGACTTAAATCCCATCACAGTTGGCCACCAGGCAGCCATACTCTGCCTTCACATAAACAAGGCTATTCAGCCTAGCTAACCTGGAGACAGCATGTACTTCCTAAGCAATGTTTTCCTTCCTTGACTTGCATTATCATCCCCTATCTTTAGTCTTTGTAAGATCAGGGTTTTCCATCTAGGTTTTCCTTTCCCAAATTTTAATTACAAATATTCTTGGCTTTCAATCTTATTCCCCTGATATCCAATCTCACTGCTGTAATTATAAGAACTCGGCCCAAGTCATTTTCTGGCTGACATCCATTCAATAAATGTTGTGTAATGGTTAACACTGATGGCCACTTAATAGGATCTAGAATTACCTAGGAGACAAACCATGGAGTGTGTCCCTAAAGGAATTTCTGGGCCAGGTTAATTATGAGGGGAAGATCCACCTTAAACGTTAGTGACTCCATCCTATGAGCTGGAGTTTGGAGCTGAATAAAGAAGAGTGACCTGAGCATCTGAGTTCACCTCTCTCTGCTTCTTGACTGTGGATACAACATAACTAGATGCCTTACTGGTCTGTTGCCTTGCCTTCCCAACATGACAGGTTGCAGCTACAAACTAAAATACGCCCTTCCTTCCTTCCTCCCTTCCTCTCTCCCTCTTTCCCTTCCTCCTCCCTCTCTTCCTCCTTCCTTTTTATAACTGACAAGTCCAATTTATGCTCCCCATATAGGATCCTAAAATTCTTCCTCTGTGAATTTTTGTATCTTTGCCCCAGAACTGGCTTCTTGCAACCGTCATCATAAGACCCACACCAGTTCAACCCACTTCGGGTAAATCTTGCCCTGTTCAACCCACTGCAGGTAAATCTTGCCCTGGTTTACAGCATTCATCCACTGAAATTCAATAATGACATGTTTTCCTGAAGCCCCCACTATTGGGCACTAGGTAAAAGTTTTTGTGGTGCTTCGGCAGAACAGTCCAGAAAAAATAATCTCAAATGGCTTTTGGTCTTCTGTCTTCTGGCTTGATTTGTCCCTTGGAAATAATTGTTTACTTTCATTATTTTTGAAGTATTGGGGTCAGGAGGATAGGTGCACTGAGGAAGCTGGAGGCATCAGATTTCCCTGGAACTGGAACTACAGTTGACTATGCATCACCTGAACTAGAACAGAAACGTGGTCCTGTGCAAGAGCAGGAAGCGCTCTTAACCACTGAGCCACCCTCTCCACTCCTGAAACAGTAAAATGGAAACTGCTTTTGCAAGAAGAACTGACTCCTTTCTAGGACTTGAGGTAATCAAATAATAAGATGATCCTGAAATGTCTGCTCCCATTACACATCCGCCATTTGTACTGTGGCTTAAAGTTCTGTTTCACTCAACCCATCCTAGCCTGAGCTACCCCCGCCTTCTTCAAGGTTGAAGACACAGATACAAGCTATTATCCTGTAGTTACAGTCACTTCCGGTTCTAGGAAGAACAAAATCACCCTTCCAAAATGAGAACAATTATCCTTGAGGACAGGCTGCTTCCGGGACCAGAAGGGATCATCCAGTAAGAACCAAATTGAGCTCCTAAAGTAATGCCAGAGATTAATCGATTAAATCTGTAGCGATGTGTACAATGACCTTGTAGAACCAGTGTCAAGACAGTGATGGACCAATGATGGGTGGGGCCAGCCCTTGACCAGGGCTGCTCAGTTACGCACACCGCTTCTATTTAAACTTGACTTCCACGTCAGCACACTAAAGATGGTGTTGAGGTGAGATAGCACATTGCTCCAAATTACTTCATACCCTGCACAACAGTGGCCTCTAGCCTCTCTTGCTCTTTGGCTCCATTTTGAACACAAATGCAGGGACTGGATGAGCCTGCACCTCTTTGGACACATATACCCCTACCCGTCCAACATCACCCATGGAGCACAGACTGATATATAACTCATTCCTGAAAGCAGACAGGTAAACCTTAAACAACATAGGCTGGGACAATCTGAGAATATGGGTGTATAAATACCACATCGGGGGGAAAAATATGATCAGGACTTATGCAGCAGACAGTGAATAGTGTAATACTCTCAGCTGTGTGTCAGGACCGTAGGGCAAAGAGAGAGCCATCAAGACTAACATGACTGTGGAGAACTCAGCCACAAATGGAACATCCATCACCCCCTCGCCGCTAGGCTCAGGGAGTGGAAAGAAGGTAAGCCAGATGTCTGGGAGGACCAGAGTGAAACTTACTCTAGACCTGACAGGATGCTACCTACACCCATGGATTCACAGCAGCGGTGGTTGTCTGCACAACATCAAGACAGGGAATGGAATGAAAAGGGTTCCCCAGCCCTCACCCCTAACTGCGGAGCAATGGACAGTTGATGGTTTCTTGGAAGGGACAGTCAATCTTCATTAAGGCTGTGTTGTGTCTCCTGGTAGGTCAATCGTGGCTCAGTAGACTGCCCCACATGGAGAGTATGTTACGTGAATAGCACAAATTAGAGTTGGTGGATTTTAAAGTTTTTGAAAAGAGGACGTGAAGTGGGGGGAATAGAGAGGTGAGGGGATGAATGTGATCAAAATACTGTGTATAAAGCTCTCAAAGAATTGTCCTTGAAAATGTTTAAAGAAAGTAAAAGTATAAGAAGCCAGTTGGCAGAGAAACAGGGAACCCTTCCTCACAGAACCCAGTAAAGGGTCCTGAGACTTTTGAGCCTTGGGCCTGTCCCTTCGCCAGCCAACTTTAATTTCCAGGTGTTCTTTAGTAAATATCTCTGTTTTCATCTGATGGGGGACGTCCTTCTGTATATGTGTGTCTCCTATTGGTTGATGAATAAAGTGTTTGGTCAATAGAGGCAGGAAGATAGGCGGGACTAGGAGACAAGGAGAATTCTGGGAAAGGTAGGCAGGAAAGCACCGTGAGGGGACACCATGGAGAGACCGGGAGGACAGGACCCACCGTGCATCCCTGGTAAGATGAGGCCATGTAGAAATACATAGATTAGTAGTTATGGGTTAGTAATTCAGACACAGCTAGCCAATAAGAAGCCCTAGCCATCAGCTAAAAGTTTTATAATTAATATAGTGTCTCTGTGCATTTGCAAGATGGCTGTGGGACCTGGCAGGAAAGGAAAACTTCAGCAACATTCATCACTATCCATGCGTCGCTAGTCCACGTCTACATTCTAGGACCCGAGAACCCAGGAATCTCAGGCAATGCCTCCATACTCAGATGTCCACCCCGTGAAGGGGATGGTATCGAACACTGCAACGATGACGGTGCCTACCGACCTGTCTTCAGGCATCCCAATGTGTGCTTCAGGAGGCCACAATGCAGAAAGATCCTAACTGTCCCCAAGGCTTCAGCTCAATCCCCACTGCTGACACAGCTTCTCCAAATTGTCACCCGTCTGTCTAGACCTGTTCCTACACCTCACCCTTCAGCTCAACTCAGCCCCTTGACCTGGCAGCTCCACTCTCCTCATACTCGGCAGCTCTTAACAGACTGCAACTCTGTAAATGTTCCATTGACTTTCTGCATCTGTATTAGCTCTGCTTGAACCCTGGTGCATCTTTAACCCTTTATAGCCATCCTGTAACCTACATGAATGCATATAGATGAATGTAATTGCTGTGTGGTGTGTAATGTGTGACCTGAGAGTTAATCTTAGTAGGATTAGAATTTTGAAGGAAAAATCTGTATTCACCAGTGAATCGTGTCACTGCGGAATGACATAAATGTGTCTGTCTGTGCTTCTGACACAGCATGCTCACAACGGGGGCGGGGTTCAATGGACTCCTTTGTCTATTCCTCTTCTCAATATGGCCAATATTTTTTTACTCTTTCTGTTAGGTTTTCTCCTGCCCCGGCCTCCCCAAAGTCCCCTGCATCCCAGGCTGGCTTTAAGATCACTATATGTCTGAAGATGACCTTGAACTTCTCATCCTCCTGCCTCTACGTCCCAGAGTTTGGGATTACAGGAAAGTACTATCATGCCTGGTTGGTGCAATGCAGGGACTCAAAGTTGTCTTTTTGAGTGCTAGGGAAGCATTCTACCCACTTAGCCCCACCCCAGCTCCTCTCCTCATCACTGGAACACTAACACAGGGCGGGGCAGGGCTGGAAGGGAGAGGGACAGGGAAGAGAGAAGAGAGACACTGTCTGTGGGGCTGCTAGAGCCATAGCATCTGTCCTAGAGACTCTGGTTGCAGGAGTCGCCTTGCATCATTTCCGCTTCGGAGGTGCCTGCCCTCCTAATCTCCGGCATATGATGTGACTGAAGCTGCAATCTCCAGAGGAATAAACAATAATTTCCAGACTCTGGGGCCTATGTTTAGGGGGGAAGAGTTCCCTTAAGAAGACATAAGGGAGACTCTAGAGCTTCTTAACTGTTCAGCTTTGCACTCTGTGGTGAACATCTGCTCCTAGTTAAGGTTGCACCTTTAGGCCTTTCTCTGCTGTAACAGAGAAAAAGAATAACTTCTGACAGAAACCTTCCATTTGCATATCTAAATGCTTTAGTCGAGAGATTTTTTTTTCCCCTCCTGAAACAAAGGAGCTGTTTACCCTCAAAGCTGAATTCAAATTGCCCCCCCCCCAGAAGGCTCTGGGATTTCAAGAATGGCAGACATGTTTTTAGAGGCAGGGAAAGAAAAAGGATGAGTCGAAGTCCAGGCTGCAGACACTGATTTTATTAAAAGATGGGCAATACCTTCCCTAAAGTGTCAAAATGATGCTTCAAACCCAAGAGGAATTGGGAAACAGCACTGTTTCTCAAAGGTGTCACGTCACTTTTGTTTTATTCAGCACTCTGAGCAGGGTAGTAGGTGAGGGGACATCTGAAGAACAGCTGTCTCAAAGGGACAGAAGCAGAAAGTAGAAGGCTCGTGTTACGGCATGTATCTGAGGCCCAAACCATCCACTAAAATGTCCAGGCTCTTGTGTCCTGGGGCAAAGATCAAACCAGAGACTTGAGGTTGAAAACAGATATGGGGGCGGTTCATTAAGACAGGGAAACCTTCCAGGGCAGGAGGGAGCCTGAGAAAGCGTGGTCTCAGAAGCCCTGGGACACCACACTCATGACCCTTCATACGTGTGCACAGACCTGCCCTCCTGTGTCATAGCAGGCTTCTCCTGCGCCTGCCTTTGTACGGCTTCCTTCTTTCAGTGCGACTCTTTTTTACTCATTTTATTTTGCGTGCGTGCGTGCGTGCGTGTTGTGCTCCTATTCAAGGTGAATGGGAAAAACAAAACCAAACCAAACCAAAACAGAAGAGGGCATTGAATAGATTGCCTGGAGCTGGCGTTACAGTGATTATAAGTCACCCAATGAGAACCATGGGATCCAAACTTGGGTCCTCTACAAGAGTGGCAAACACTCTTAACCACTGAGCCATCTGTCCAGACCTCACATGACATTCCTTTTGATTCGGTTTAGTTTTTTGAGACAGGGTTTCGCTGTATTTAGTCCTGGCTGCCCTAGAACTTGTTCCGTAGACTAGACTAATCTGAAACTCCCCACCTGTCTCTGCCTCTAGAATCCTGGGAGTAAAGGTGTACCCCTCCATACCTGGTTCATATGTTGTTTTTGTTTTTATTTGTTTGTTTGTTTTTGCTTTTTGAGACTGTGTTCAGCCATGGATGCCCTAGAACTTGCTTTCTAGACCAGGCTGTCCTTGAATTCACAGACATCTGCCTGCCTCTGCTTCCCAAGTGCTGGGATTAAAGGCGTGCATCACCACCAATACCACTAAGCCTTGTAGCTTTCTCCAATTAGCAGTCTCCTCTTAGCAGAAGGCCAGAAGAGATCTAGTTAAGGCCATCTAGTCAGCTAATGTCACCTTGTAGATAAGGCCTTCTCTCCCAAAGCTCTTCATCTAAGCACACACGCACACACAAAAGTCTGAATTTGGTAGGGCAGCCTTAGCTTGTGGCCGACAGACTCTGGCTATAGCTCTTGCTGTACGTCCTTCCTATGCAATGGTACCTTCCCACCTGATCTCTGGCAGACGCTGCGACTGTCCCAAGCCTCGGAGACAGACCATTTTCAGACTGTGCGATCGATATTCAGAGGGGAAGGATGTTCCTAAGAAAGCATAAAGTACTCCCCTCCCTAGTAGGGTAGGAGAACAGAAAAATACCTTTACTCTCTGTCCTCTCAGATGCCCTCAAGTTGTACTACAAAAGACTTACTACCTGCAGAAAAGCATGCGGATTTATTTACTTAGCATGCGTGGATTCACGCTGCATCCACAAATTCTCAACATGGGAAAGTTTTCAGACTAGCAGTTGAATTCTGTAAACTGTGTCTTGAACTTGAGAGGCCTGTACAGATAGATGTGCTCTTCCTCTAAGATACAGGAATAATGGAAAGTCCCCATCCCAGACCTCTTCTTCGGGGATATTAATCAATCCTGAGTGAAGTCTGAGGAGAGCACAGTTAGTGGCGATGGAGTTCAAGTTCTGAGGTCACCAAGATGGGAATTTTCAGGTCCTTCTGCGACCTAAGAGTAGGGGCAGCTTATTCTCCTCTTAGATTTATTGTACTTGATGCATCTTGAGTGTTTTGTCTGCATATAAGTCTGTGAACCACATTCATGCCTTTGTCTTATTCGCTACTGGACTCTGAAGCCCGCATCCACGCTCTCAGGCTTCACCTTAGTTTTTCCTTGAGTGTAAGATTTTTCTAGCGAAATCTCCGACTCTATTTCATCACGCTGGGTCTCCATGAAATTCTTTTCTTGACACCAGAGAGATCCCACTGTGGCCTGAGTGAAGGCCTCTAAAAGATCCTAGAAACTCCGCGGGCTGCAGAGTGAGATGTGGAGCTGGCCTCTGCCTTTTCTGCTGGCTTGAGGAGACTGCTGGTGACCATGAACAGTGAGCTAAGGAACCCAAACAAAGGGGAACCGAGCAAGGCTCGTCACTGAGATTCCTCTGCCTATAGGGATTAAGGTCAATATGTCCCTGCATGTATAGGGAGGCGCCACTCACCTGGAAATCTATGGCCAGCACAGAGAAGAGGGGTCCTTCCTCGACATGCTACATCTCATGTCCCCTCAGTTTAGCATGCTCTGTAATGCCAAGACGCCCTGTTGAGGAGAAGGATGGTGTGAACTCTGCCTATCACTTCCTTCTTTTAACTATGACAGACATCACTGTCAAGCATTCTACGTATTTTACATGTTTGCTTTTCTCTCTTTCTCTCTTTCTCTTTTAAGTCCTCAACAGAATGTGAACAACAGAGGAACAAAACTTTTATTAATGTCATTCATTGTTTTTGTTATCCAGGCCCTGCCTAGAGCAGAGTCATGGAAAGTTCACAATAAATATTCATTTGGATGGATGAACAGAATCTGGAAAGCCATAAAAACCAAAACGCCAGATTATAATTAAACCGAGTGTGATATGATAACAGCAGAATGTTTTTTGGCAAATGTGGAAGCTTATTGAATTTTGGCCTATTTTAGAGTCTTACAGATTTTTCCTTCTAATCCATAACACATTCTGGCAGCAAGACATTTCAAAACAAGCCTTCCCAGAGAATATCAATATATTGGGGCTAGTCAGCAAGACTCCAAGGATGGAGGCAGGGCCTCAGGCCTTGGTAACAGACTGCTTAGTAACCACTCAATCTTAATACCTAGCCAAAGAATAAACAAAGCAGGCAGGAGCTTGCTTCATCCCTGCCAAAAAAAAAAAAACTGTGTTTTAGCTTCTCCAGTATATAATAGTGTTTGGGCATAAATCATTACGTACTTAAAATGTTTTTCATATAGAGATAAACCTATATATGGGGATATTTAGTAAGCCCATGTAGTGGTATACAGTGGTAATCCCAGCACTCAGGAGGCAGAGACAAGGGACCTCTGTAAGCTTGAGGCCAGCCTGGTCTACAAAGTGAGTTCCAGGCCAGCCAGGACTACATAGCGAAATCCTGTCAGAAAATTTGTCTTTAAAAATCTAAGAGGACATTTATTGTTCCCAGGATATGTATACTTTAGGACAACTTACTTATATGCTTTTAACAACTGCAAATAAGATAATTAAATGCTCAAGAGGAAAATAAATGACAGGTTCACTTTACAGGTAATACTTTTCCCCCACGACGCTCTTCTGTATTTAAGCACATTAGTGCTCTAATTGGGATATGAAAATAACCACAATTACACACAATTTTCTATTTTATGATTCTTTTGTTTTAAAGGAAAACAGCTTTCAAAAATTAATCTCACAGCACTAGAGATAGCTCATCAGGTGAGAACGTACACTGCTCTTGCAGAAGGGCTAAACTCAGTGCCTAGCATTTACTTCAAACAACTCAAAACCCATCTGTAACTCTAGTCCCAGGAAATCTGACACCCTCTTTTGTCATCCGAGGGCTCCAGCACTCACATGCACATACCCACACACAGACACACATGAATATAGATAATTAAAAATAAAATTAATCTTTTTAAAGATATCCAGGAGCTGGCAAACAGCATTGACGAAGGTATCTCCAGAAAGTCAGATCGTGAGGGCCTGATAAAGAGAACAGATAAATCCTTTGATGGATTCTTAATGTGTAAGGCAGAAAACCGCCCAGGGGGAGGAAGTAGGTCACAAGAGGGTGATATCTTTCTCTGGCTTCTTCCCATACACCTTCTTCTTGTGTCTTGTCCCCTGTGATGTGAACAGCATTCACCACACACACCTGAAACTGTGACATTAATGTCTCAGCGTGTGCCTAGAAACAGTGCAAAGTGGATATGACCGGTCTCAGCGTCCTCTCCGTTGCTGAGATAGTACAGCAACCAACAGCACCTTGGAGGGGAAAGGGTTAATTTCAGTCCACAGCTTATGGAGGGATGAGGACAGGAACTCCAGGCAGGAACTTGGAGACAGGAGCTGAAGCAGGGGCCATGAAGGACACTGCTTTCTGGCTTGCTTCCCATGGCTTAAATAGCCTACTTTATTGTAACATCCAGAACCACCTGCCCAGGAGTGGCACCACCCACAGCCAGCTGAACTCTCCTACACCAATTATCAACCAAGGAAATGCCCTACAGACTTACCTAAAGACAACCTGCCCGGCCAACTTCTCAACCAAGGCTTCCATTCAGATCATCCTAGCTTGTGCCAAGTTGACAAAACAGAAGGAAGGAAGGAAGAAAGGGAGGGAGGGGGAGGGGAAGGGAGGGGGAGGGGGGAGGGAGGGAGGGAAAAAGGAAGGAAGAGAATTTTTTCCTGTTATCTTTTCCAAAGCGCCGTAAAAAGTAACTAATATAATATCCGTGTGCAACAGAGTTAAGTTTTAGCTCTGCATCACAAAAACTAATTCAGCAGGTAAAGAAACTTACCGTGCAAGCCTGGTGGCCTGAGTTCATTTCTCAGAGCGCAAAGCCGTCCTCTAACTCCACATGCACACAGTGTGCCGTATGGCACTAGTGAGGAGGAGACAGGGACACACATCTACTCACTCCAGACAGGGACCTGGAGACCGTTTCAAGTAACGATACTAGCAATGTCCACCTTAGTGAGCCAATGAGTTTTCTGAGATTACTAAGAACAGTAAATGGGGGGGGGGCATATCCTTCTGTACATATGCTTCTCTTATTGGTTGATGAATAAAACACTGATTGGCCGGTAGCCAGGCAGGAAAGATAAGTGGGACTGGGAGACCAGAAGAATGCTGGGGGGATAGAGAGAGAGGCAGCTTGAGGAGACGCCATGTAGAGACTGGGAAGATAGGATGTGCCAGGCATTCTCTGGTAAGATGAGGCCATGTAGAAATACATAGATCAGTATCTGTGGGTTAATAATTAAGAGAGAGCTAGACAATAAGAAGCCTTAGCCATCGGCCAACTGTTTAATAATTAATATAGTGTCTGTGTGTTTATTTCGGACAAAGCAGCTGTGGGCTAGGCGGGACCAGGCTAGAAAGAAACTCCAGCAACAACTGTGAAGGGAGGTGGGGACAGGAATGGTATGGTTGGGCGGGAGAGAAGAATATAAGTCAGGAGGAGTCGGGCTCAGGGCATTCAGTCTGAGGATTCCTAGAGACAGGATCGCCCATCTGGTCTGAGGATTCAGATAGAGGAGGTAAGAACTAGGGGCTGGCTGCTCTGTTTCTCGGATCTTTCAGCATTTACCCCTAGATCTGACTCGGCGTTTTTACTAAGACCAATTAGAATTCACGCTACAAATAGGTAATAGAATATGCCACATACAGAGCACAGCATAGCCTTCATTCTCTTTAAAGAGTACACAGGTGCTGGTCACACAGCATGGTGCACAGAGCACAGCTAGCACAGCAGGCATCCCTGAATTGATTCCCATCACTTCCTAAAACGGGTTGATGGAGGCACAGGGGCTGTAACGTCATCCTGGCCACTCCAGAGGGGGCAGAGGACCAGGGCATCAGCCTCGTGCTTGGCCTCAGCCCACTAGAGGACCACTGGGTGACATGAGACCCGTAAGGAAAGCTGGACCCTTCTTCTTGAAGGGCTGGAGACAAGTCGCTCCAGTGGGCCTGAGTTCAGTTCCCAGAACCCATATGGGGCAGCTCACAGCACCTTAGAACTGCAGCTCAAGGGATCTAGCACCCTCTTCTGGCCCCTGCGGGCAATTTCACTCTGTAGTACACACACACACACACACACACACACACACACACCAGACAGACAGACTGCAGATATCTCTCAGTGTTAACAGTATGTTAACAGAATCTCAGTTGTCTCCCAGCACCCACATCAGACAGCTCACAACTGCATATAACTCAGGCTTCAGGAGAGCTGTGAGCTCTCTCCTGAATTCCAAAGACGCCCACACTCACGTGCGCATACCCACACTCACACACATACACATACGTGACCAATGCACATGCCTACACATATGCCCATAATTAAAATATTTCAGAAGAATTTCAAACACATGTGAGGTAATAAATACGTTAATTACTTTAACTTAGCCATCCCGCTTGTATGCCCGTACTCGTAAGTATCGTGTTGACACCACCAACATAGATCATTTTTACTGTCAATTTAAAGAGCACTAGCAGCAATACAGTAAAAATGACAAGAGCAATAACACAGATCTTAATAGTAATAAATCACCAATGGCTTCGCAAAAAAAAAAAATAATAATAATTAAAAAACTGGATCAAACGCACAAATGCCAGAGTTATAAATACAAACTAAAAGAATAAAACATAAAAGTAAATACTTGTGGTCCCATCCTAGACAAGGGCTTCCTGCATACAAAGCTAAAACACCGAGGAGGAACTACAACACAAATGGACAGATTGTGTTTCACCAAAACTGAAAGACTTGGGTTTGGGAATGTGGCTTCGTGGCAAAATTTATCTAGCATAAACAATGCCCCTGGTTGTATGGTCCTACCACTAGCAACATAGAAATTGTTTTCTACATTTTTGTTTGTTTTGTTTTTCAAGACAGGGTTTGTCTGTGTAGTCTCGGCTGTCCTGGAACTAGCTCTGTAAACCCGACTGTTCTCAAACTCACAGAGTTTCATCTGCCTCTGCCTCCCAAGAGCTGGCATTAAAGGTGTGTGCCACCACTGCCTGGCATTTTTTGTTTTTTATTCTAATTGGAGGTTTCCGCGCTTCAAAGGCTACTACAAAGAAAAATGAAAAGTTAGCTCACATGATGGGAGAAAAAAATGCAGCTCATACATTTTTGACTGAAGGATTTTTCAGTTTATCTCTGCCACTTCAACAAAATACCTCAGGCTGGATGGTTATAACATAAATTTGTTTCTCATGATTCTGGCATCTCAAAGTCTAATATCAAGGTGCCTATAGCTTTGATGTCTAGTAAAGGCTAGCCTCGAACTCTTCACGAAGCCCAGGCTGGCCATAAGCTGCTGACCCTCCTACTTTCACCTCCCGAGTGCCAGGATTACAGGTGTGCTTGCCCATATACGGCTTTACTCTCTGCTTTTGCAGTCCCACCAAACCCTTATTAATGTGCCTTCACATGGTAGAAGACAGAGATTATGAAAGCACTCTCTCCCTTGCACCATGATATGAACACTAACACCCTTACATGAATACAGAGCCCTCATGCTAAACCAATCACCTCCCAGGGGCCCTTCCTTTCAGTATCACACAGGTTCCCATGCACATAGCATAGCAAGGAACTCATATTCAAAATACATGGAGAATACTTACAATGTCTGTCTTAGTGAGGGTCCCTATCGCTGTGAAGAGACACCATGACCACAGTAACTCTTATAACGGAAAACGTTTAATTGGGGCTGGCTTACAGTTTCAGAGGTTTACTCCATTATCATCATGGAGAGAAGCATGGTGGCGAATGGGCAGTCATGGTGCCAGAGAAGAAGCCAAGAGTTCTAAATCTGGATCTGCAGCAGAAGGAGATAGTGCATCATACTGGGAGTGGCTTGAGCACAGGGAGACCTCTAAGTGTGTCCCCACAATGACACACTTCCACCAACAAGCCCTCACCTACTCCAACAAGGCCACATCTCCTAATAGTGTTAGTCCCTATGGGCCAAGCATTCAAACACATGAGTCTGCTGGGGGCCATATCTATCCCAAACCACCACAACACAACTCCATTAAAACATAATTAAAGGGTTTAAATGGACATTAAAGAAAATGCATGTGATGAGTAAGTATGTAAGATGTTCGCATCATTCTGTATCATGGAACTGCAAATCAAATTCACAGTGAGATGCCACTCACCACATACCAGCACAGAAAGCAAATCAAAATGTGTGTGTGTGTGGGGGGGGTTATAGAGAATCTGGACTCCTCAGGACTCATGGCTATTGGGAGTACAAAATGGTACAACCATGTGGTAGCAGGTAGCTCAGCTTGTGAGGGCGGCTGCCTACAAACTTGATGGCCTGAGTTCAATCTAAGAGCCTGTATGATGAAGACAAGAACTAACTCCCAAAAGCTGTCCTTTGAGCTCCACACACAGTCTGTGCACATGCCCATGCATGCAACACACACACACACACACACACACACACACACACACACACACGTGACCCTCATGTGACACCCAGGAATTCTACTCCTACATTACAATCAAGAAAAGTTAAAGTACGTCTTTAAAAATGACTTGTGTATGAATATTACAGCATTCACTTGTATAGCCAAAATGTAGGAATATTCCTCCAAATGCCCACCGACAAACAGCACCATAAGGAGGAATCTTATTCAGCCTGCCACAAGGATGAACCCAGTGCCACGGAACGCAGACACCAAAGCCATGCATGAACTAGCTAGAATAGTAGAAAGTACACAGAAAGAAAGATAGAAAGTAGGTCACTGGTTGCCAGAAACAAGGTAAAACGGGGAACATAGAGTGGCTGCTAATGGATAGAGTGGTTTTTATTTTTGTTTTTGAGGTATAGTGAATGAGCTTTAAGTGTAGGTCCTGGTAGTAACTGCACAAGCGAACATAGTAAGACCCACAGGAGTGTGTAATTTAAAAGGGTGAATTTTATATGAGGGAAATCCCAGTAAAGCCATTACTTTCAGAAGTGTATTGTTCGAGGGGACAAATCCATACGAGTCACGCCTCGAATCAATTGATCAACTCTCTCTCTCTCTCTCTCTCTCTCTCTCTCTCTCTCTCTCTCTCTCTCTCTCTTTCTCTTCCCCTCTCTTAAACTTATTTTTGTAGATTTATGCATCTTTGGACTGGAAATGGCTTTAGCCGTCTTATTTTGATTATCACTTGATAAAGGTCAGCCAGCAAAGTTACTTTGACTAATGAAATAAGTCACATGGACCTCTTTACCCTTCCAGCAAAAATCAGAGGGAACAGCACAGGGTGATGTGGCGTGGCAAGAACCAGCCCTGTAAATTCAGCGTTTAATACTGTTGTCATCTTTTACAATGCTGCAGGCCATAAAATGCACAAGTGTGTGCCCTTTCTCTCCAGCCCGCTGCACTAGCTCTCCATGCACCTTTAACAGAATTTAATTCTGCTTCTCCCGCCACTGGCTTACCTGGGTCCGGTAGAGTGTCTCTTCTCTAAGGGGGGGTGAGGTCATTGTCTGATAAAGCTTCAGAGTGTGTGAGGAAAGCCTTGCTTCCTGCCAGGGTTTGAATAGGACACAACCCCGCCGCCCCACACTGGGCTGTGTGTTTGAACACTTGGTAGCCAGCAGTCTGCTTAGTTCCTTTTGAGCCTTTGGACGGTGGAACAGGCGGAGAGCTTGGGGCGTGGCTCGAGGCTTTATAAGCCAGCCCACTTCATGTCTGCTCTTTGCTTCCTGTTCCCCCTACACCGCAGGAAGTGGGCTCTTCTTCCATGGCACACCATCCTGCCTCCCCCATCACCCTGAAGGCTGTCTCCCAGCTGTGAGCCAAAGTAAGCCCTTCCTCCATTAAACCATCTCTTGTCCAGTATTTGCCTGACGCAGCAACAAGCAAAATAACACTCCTTCGTTGGCTCAACTCACTTCAGTAGAGCCCTGCTGGCTTCGTCCGCTAGCCTCGAATCTCCTTCCAGAACCTGGCATGGAAAGAATCATTGGGGCTTGATTATCTATTTCCTTACTTGCTGTCTTCTTTATTTATGTAGTGCTCTCCAAGGCCAGCTAAGCCGCTAACGTCCCTGCAAATGGTTAAAACTCATTTGCCTCTTAAACTGTTAACATCAAAGCTCTGACTTGGTTCTCTCCTTTCAGGAGTTTCTAATGGAAAAAAAGCAAGCCACACTTTCCAGTGAGGATTTGCAAAGAAGTCCACAATGTCGGAAAAAAATATTAAAATTGAGAAGAAAACTCCATGGAAATAGATGTACTTGTTCCAAGAACAATGAAGGAGGGGAAGTAAGAACACGGAGGGAAACACTCCGTTCTTGGAGGGGAAAAAAAAAAGCGCACCTCACAGTTCTTTACTTGTCTGGTCAAATTGTCATTGAATTCTGGCAAGATCAGCAAAGAAAAGAGCTGGACCTGCCCGGCTTCTCACATACCATGTGTAAGGACGTTTAAGATGGTTGCCATAACCATCCAAAAATCTTCTTTGGTCTGCATATCTAACAGAAGTGAGGTCAGAGGTATCCATGTTTCAGATTCTTTATCTTAGTCTGTTCCTTCTACTATAACACAATACTGCAGACTCAGTAATTTACCCAAAAAAAAAAATAAGTAAAATGTTTTCCCAGGCCCTAAAGCTGTAAAATCCAAAACGAATTTGGTGTCTGCTGAGGATATATTCTGCCTTCAGGGGAATCTACCCTGTGCACGAAGGGCCTGGTGTGGTGGAGTAATGGGAAGAAGCCCAGCGCCCTACTGTCTGTTTCTGTGGGCTTCTGACCCCATCTCTGAACACTACTATAATGTTTAAAAAAACAAAACAACAAGCCACAGCTCTCGCATCTTAAAGGGAATAAGAGGGGACTGGAGAGATGGCCCCGTGGTTAAGGGCACTGGCTGTTCTTCCAGAGGATCAGGGTTCAATTCCCAGCACCCCCATGGCAGCTCACAACTATCTGGAACTAAAAGATATGACAGCCTCAAAAAAAAAAAAAAGTGATACCAAAAGAAAAATGTACATTCTGGAGTGTACATTCTGGAGTGGCCACAGACCAGGAAGTCCCCAATTCCATGTTCCAACATGGAGGAAAGAGTTTCATGATGGTTTTTTATAGTTTTATACAACAAAGAAAGTCATACATCAAGGAAAGTTTAAATTACTTTGGTAGGCGCATCAGAGAGGCAGGTATAGCAACATGAGGGAAGCTTTTATAACCCCAAGATGCTGTCTGGTGACAGTCTTAGCCTTTGGATTGGTAGGAGCTAGTGCTCTGCTCAGTTAATAGATTCCAAAAGGTTTTTATCTTTTAGTCACAAGATGTTAGACACAGAGATGGACAAAGAATAGCTGTTCTAGAGGGCAAAACTAGCCCAAGATAAGGTAACAGGCCTCTGGAGATGCAATACTCCAATCAATCTCTCCACAGTACTGGGATTCTAACGTGATAATCAGTCTCTGCAGACACAAATTCCTTCCCTGGAGTTTTCATTCACAATAAGAATTGTTGAAGGGATACAAACATTCAAGCCACAGCAGAGTTCTTATACTCTCAGGATAAAATGACAGAAAACTACATACACGGAGCTGTAATCTTAGCACGGTAGCTGACTTGAACACTCTAGAAGAAATAATCAAACACTGTATGATATAAGCATGGTATGCCTACCATCTATAAAATGTTGTAATCAGTTCCATTGCAGGGAGTGTGGCTGGTGTCTGCAAAAGGTTGAGGGGCTGTTCCCCAGAGAATTGGACTTTTGTCTTCGTTGGTAGTGGTTGGGTGGTTGACAGGGTCTCATGTAGTTCAGGCTAGCCCCCAACTCTGTGTAGCTGAGGGTGACCTCCTGTTTCCACTTCCACGACACTGGGATTATAAGCATGTGGCACCATACCCGTTTTACCTGGGTATGTGCATGCTAGGCAAGCACTCTACCAACTGAGCTGTAGTCCCAGCCCAGGAAAAGATAGGATCAGGCTAGATAAAGAAACAGGCGAAATAAAGGCAACCCGGGAGCAAAAGAAGAATTAGCAGGTGAAGCCAAATCCTGCAGAGCCAAACCTTGTGTAAAGCTGTCTAGATTTAATTTTGCAAAAGGGACAGTGCAGAGCCATTGGAGAGTTTACCACTAGGGAAGACTAATTACACAGTAACGCCTTTTCTGCAATTTTAGCCAGACTATGAGCTTTTTCGGATGAGCTAATTCTCACATTTAAAAGCATGACTCTCTGATAATTACCCTGTAAGCCACTGCTCTGTGGCATGTTGCATTTGACATGAGTTGAGTGTTATTTATAGATGTCCATTTGTTATTTTCATGGATGTGTTTATCGGTCTAAAAGGACTTTCTGTTGCAACATTTATAAAAATCAATTTGCGGGGAGCTGTGCTGATGGAATGTCCAGCAGTTAGTTAAGAGTGGATACTACTCTTCCAGAAGACACAAATTCATTTCCCAACAGTCATGCACAGTGGCAACCATTCACCAGCCACTCCAGCTGCAGGGGACCCATGCCCCTATGCTCAGGTTCTCATACACACACACACACACACACACACACACACACACACACACAGGTAATTTTTAAATAGTGAAAGAAAATCTTAAAGGTAAAATGAGGCTGAAGAGATGGCTCTAGTTGCTTTTCCAGAGGACCCAGGTTCAATTCCCAACACCCACAAAGTGGCTTACAACTGTGCTGAACTCAAGTTCCCAGTCTCCACCACCCTCTTCTGGTCTCCTCAGACACCAGACACCCATGTAGTGCAGTGCCCAGATTTTCCTGCATGCAAGACCCATTTAAAATTCCTTAATAATAACAATAACATGACAATCAGTTCAAGAGCAGACAATCAGAATCCAGTTATGTTGCTTCTGTTCTAACCAAATATTTATCAGGTGCATGTGTTATTTTTTATGGAAATAAAATCTAATAAGACGCAAGCCAGGGTTTAAGAGATTTGCCTTCTATACACTGGAGATGAGATTCTGGAGTCAAGGAAAATAGCAACGGCAACTTCCTTAATTAAAAGAGACAGAAAGTGGTAACTGCACGGCTGGCTACTCTACTCCGAATCTGCCAACCTGCATTTCCAAGTCAAAGGGCAAAGCTGGCCCAATGTTTATTTAGGAGAATGGTAAATCATCAACCACACACGGCCCAGCTTCTTTCCAGGAAAATTTTCATGGGATTTAGAGTGCTGGGCCTGGGCTCTGGTTTTGGGAACTGAGTGTGTGTGATCAGGGGAGAACTGCACATCGTTTACGTCAGGTAAAGCGCTCCTTCATGGTGTTCATGGTGTAATCTGAACTTCCAGCAGCTTCTCAAAGCTAGGCTGGACCGCAGCTCATCCTGGCCGAGTGCCCGCCCAGCATCGCGAAGTCCTTGCTTATGCTCCTTAACCTGGGCGTGGAGGTACACACCCTTAATCCCAGTTCTGGGAGGCGGAGGGAGGAAGGAGATCAGGAGTTCAAGGCCATCCTCGGTCTATATATCAAATTCTAGGTCTGGCTGGGATACAAGAGACGCTGTGTGCCAATGGGGGTCATTGGAAGCTCTCCTCAATGATGAAAGGGAGAAAATCGTTACTACCTACTGTATTTATCTGCACGTTTTATTTTATTTTACTCTCAAGGCAAGAAAAGAAAAAAGGAAAAACGAAAAGGCCGCAGGCTTGCTATTTTGAAAATTTTTGAAATCACCCCAGTGATGAAGCGCCCTTAAAGTCACGGAACAATCCACCCCGAGACCGCTTTAAAGAACTGGAGTCGGGCAACCGGCTCAGTCATTCGAACTCATAACCTCAGAGTCGATATGCATCAATGGAATGGAATACACAGCCATATGAGTCACGTTTCCTTGCCGCTCAGAAGCGAACTCTAAAAGGCAACTGAAAAGACAAAAAGCCTTGCTTGTATCTTCACTGAGAAATACTGTTTCAGGGAAGAAATTTCTAATCTCATCCTCTTTTGACTGAATTGCATTTTAGTCCCAATTAACTCATAATTACATTAGACATTAGAGAGAAAGACTTCAAAACAGAACATCCACCAGTTTTAAATACACCGCATTTACAAAAGCCCTCAGCCTGGCCCCTGCCCCTTGCGAGTCGGCCTCCTATTTATAGTCCAGCAAAATTAAGTTAGGCTCCCGGTGCCTGGCTGCCCTGTAGACTATTAGTTTGCAAATGCATTCATTAAATGGCAAGATTCGTTTGGGGGTAGAAAACCTTCTGTTTCATCTTTACAGGATAGTCCACTGGGTAGGTTTAAAAATAAAACCAGGCAGGCAGATAGGACAGCTCAGAAGCAAAGCTTACTGTCTTGTGGTTATGGAGTGACAGGCTCACTGTGACCAAGCCAGGGTCACTTGGTTCCATTGAGCGAGCACTGAAGTGCCCACGAAGTGGGTGACTCCAAGGGTCCCCTAACTGGGGATGCTGCTGTGAATTCGGAGTGCTGCCTCGGAGGAACAGCTAGAGCAGTCACTAAAGAAAAGCTCTTGTCGGAATCACAGGACAAAGCTGATGTCAACACATCCGTTCTCATGCACAGCTGTGTGTTTGTGATTCCCAGTTCTAAACTGGGCGAGCCAGTGGATGCCGGGAGGGTGGGTGTGTGTGTGTGTGTGTGTGTGTGTGTGTGTGTGTGTGTGTGTGTTCCAACTCTTCCAGTTTGAAGTTTAAGCTTCTTCCTGAAACTCCTCAAATGCTGTAAAATCAATTAACTCTCCATCTGACTCCGTTTTCCTTTTAAATGTACTTTGACATTTTGTTTGAAGCACTGAGAAGAATCTCTTACTGCCTTCATCTTTGCAAATTGGGGGGGTGTAAAGAAATCATATTTGAGGTGGTGTGGTTGAGGCTGTTCTGAAATTATTTAATCTACTCAGTACGGAAAGCGAGGAGGAGGAGCTGGAAGGGTGTCGTCGCAGTGGTTGAGGGTACTTGGGGAACGTCCTGGACCGGAGTTTTGTTCCCAGGCTGCTCACCACCTCTTGTAACTTCAGTTCCGGGGAATCTGACGTCCTCTCCTGGCCTCCATGGGCCATGCACACGGATACACATGAATTAAAAAATAATAATAACACAATTATAAGTGTAACTTTTCCTTTAAAAAAAAAACAAAGCAAAGATATTCATCTTCTGAATATAATTGTGTTTAACCTCCAAATCTCACCCTTTGTTCTAAAAATACTTTCTGCCAATATTTTTTATTCCATTAAGAGATTGCATGAGCTCTTTTAGACATTTCTCTGAGTAACCTGTCTTGACCTTTCCCCTTGGGGCTGAGACTTAATGAATATTTTCCCATCATTTCCCTTCACAAAACCTCTTAGACTTGTTAAAGGACTCTTAGGTGCACAAGTTGGTACTTCAGAAGTAACGATATGCCCTCAGAGCCCCACATTCACAGAAGAATTGCATCAAATGCATCAATTCTTGGTATTTCAAGTACATGAAAGAAAAATTGGTTATTATTATCCTAAAAAAAAATCACTATCAAAACCCAGCCTGCCTGCCGTTCTTCCTTTATTTTTGTTTTTCTTTTGTTGTTTGTTTTTATGCTTTGACATAAAATTCCAAGTAGCCCAGGCTGGTCTTAAATTTCCGATCCTCTTGCTGCTACCTCCAACTGCGAGATGACAGTTGAGGGCCACCAAATCCAGCTTAAACCTACAATTCTAATTCCACCCTGTAAGAATTAATAACACATAAATAAACAAATATACCCGAGATACATTCCAGTCTTGATCCATGCACAGTGGTACACACTTGTAATTTCAACTACTCAAGAGGCTGAAGCACGAAGACCCCAAGTTCAAGGCCAGCCTAGATTACATAGAAAGGCTTTGTCTCAAAAAAAAAAAAAAAAATCAGTTGAGGACAATAGTAGCTAACAGGCTGTTTCAGTATCTTAAAAGGTTGTAATAGATGCAGCTTACATATGCATCAAATTAGTAATTAACAGTAGAGTGGTTTGGATTGCTTACTTCTCTGTGTGTCTATGTGTTGTTGGCTCTGAGACAGTCTCCCTATATACCCCACGTTGGCCTTAAACCTCTGGCCTTTTGCTACTACCCTCCTGAGGCTGCTTCTGCAGTTTGGGGTTACAGATATCCACCACCTCGTCCAGTTTATTCTGGTTTGTAATTGAGACAAGTTCTCTCATTCTGTAGATGAGGAAGAGGCTTGGAACTCATTAGAGTCCAGTTGGCCTCAAACTCATGGTAGTCCCCCAGCCTCAGCCTCCCAAATGCTGGATTACAATTGTATGCCACCATGGCTGTTCATAGTAAAGTTTGTTTGGTTGGTTTTTTTTAAATCTTTTATTGACTCTGTAGTAGTGTTTCTTGGAATTTATTTAATCGCTGGCCATCTGTAATCTCTTTCTGTCTGATTTTAGAGGTAAATGCTCTGTTCCTTTGGCCACTGGGTTCTTCTGTGAATGGGCAACAGTTTCTAGAGAAGTCATCCATAGCTGCCTCTATGGGCATCATTCCTAACCTAGCCAAGGACCACAAATGACCCTCAAAAATGCCCAGCTTGCTCTGCCTCCAGACTGGCCCAGAATCACCAATCTGCAGCTATTTTCAAGTTTGCTCCAATCGCCAGCTACCAAGCCAGGGCCACAAAGAAGCATCTTGCTGTGTGGGACCACTTTCTGACATTTGGACAGGTTTCTTAAGAATTTCAAAGCTCTCCCAACTTCCGAGTACTACAGTTACTCACACTTTCCGGAACCCAGCAAGCCAACTTCACATAAAATTGCCTGCCTCACTGTTTGAAAAGATCAATTGGCTGTGCTCACTTTAATTGTCTTATTCTGATCCAATAGGATTCATTCATTCATCCACCATTCGTTCAGAAGTCCATCTTAATTCCAATCTTCAATGAACAACTAAGGCTGGGTAAGAAAACCTGTATATTACATAATATCCATGCAGAATTCAACAGATTAGAGAAAGGAGCTAAAGAAGCCAGAGTTATGCATTTAACTGCCACATGAGTCAATTAACTTCAGTTAGACAAAATCATCATCCCAAAAATGTGGGTTAATCTTCCAAGCCCAGCCAGCCACGTAGAAAGCATGGCAGTGAGCTCATGGGATACTAAGAGCAGTGTGGATAGCTCAGGGAGCATCACCACCGCCGCCTCCATAAGAAGGGAACTCAGTGAGTCACTCATTCTGTAACAAGTATCTCACAGGTATGAAATGGTGAGAATGGCGGACAGAAAGAAAGGGTAAGGGAGGCGGTTCACAGTCCGGCATCATATTCTAGGAGCTCTCTTCCCTGACAAAGAAACAGAGCCTACTATTAAGGTTGAGACATGTCAAAAAAAAAAAAAAAAAAAAAAAAAGAAGTTATAATGAAAGTAGAAGTAATTAGTAGGTGCATGATGCTCTGCGATAAGCAATGTGAGATTGGGGAAACAGAATGTATTGCGCACCTTTTCCCTTGCTCGTAGGGTGGTATGTTGGCTTACAGTTTGAGGGGACTACAGTCCGTCAGGGTGGGGACTCGCGGCAGTAGGAGCGTGAGGCCCTGGTCACACTGCCTCCATAGCTAGGAAGCAGACGACAGGTAGGGAAAGGGGGCCTGGACTCAGTAACCTTCTTCCTCCGGTGAGGCTGTCCCCAGCTCTTAGAAGTCTCACGGCCTTCCAAAACACTGCCATCAACTGGGAATCAAATATCCAAACGCATGGGCTTGCGGAGACATTTCACATTCAAATGATACCCAAAAAGAGGACAAAAAAATTCACATTTCAGCTGATGTGATCAAAAATGATGTTGTGGGGGGGAATGAGATTTAGTTGGAAATTTAGAGGAGGGGGGAAAGGGAGAGAAACGTTAAAATATAGACCAAGCTAAATAATTCAAGATCTTGAAAATTAAATAAAAATTTTAATTTAATCTTAAAAATGATTATTAAAATTTTTTAAATATGCAGTGGTGGGTGATTTTTTTAATTAGAATTCTCAGAAACTGAAGCTTACCGTAGCATGTATGATTTAGTTGGAAACTGGGAATTCATGAGTCAGCCCTTTTTTTTTTTTTTTTTTTTTTTTTTTTTGCTGCTACAAAATGTCTGCGGTAAGCTAAGGTATGGAGGTGGCTTCTTTCGGCTCCAGGTCAAGAGGTTTCTACCCCTCATCACCTGCTCCACAGCACCGTCCTACAATCAGAACAGCCATGCATTAGTGCAGGGTAGCTGTTTACCTTGCTTACCTGGGGGTAGCCAGGAAGCAGAGACTGGAGAGCAAATAGGCCAGAGACATGGTTTACCATTCAAGGGTGTTTCTCCGTGAACTGCTTCTGCCGAGTAAGTCCCATGTGCTAACACTCTACTCTGTGTGTGTGTGTTTCGAGAGGAGATGTGTCCATGGTGTGGAATGTTGCAGAAGCATGAGGAAAGATGAAGAAAAGAGGAAAGAAAACCAATCTAATTTGGAATAGACGAGTTTTTCCAGCCACGCTTCATTTTGCCTTCGCTGGATTCCTGGTGGCTTTACATTTCCTCAAGCAGGCGCACTGAGTACGTGGGTCTGTTTGACCAGCTCTGACTGGCAGTCTGGGAAGAGGCACTGCAGCTCCAGGCCAGGAATGTGTGGGTTTTGTTGATGTAAAACCCCGTAGATTTCTCATTTGCTTTGCCTAGGTGACCTGCTGTGTTTTAAATAAGCATGTCTTCCTCAGCCTGTGTCTCACTGCAACATGAATAAATAAATGACTCAGAGACTGATATTGGGGTTCAAGCTTCAAGCTGAATATCAGAAAAGCAAAGCAGCCGGCCACTAGCTCTCACCTAAGCTCAGGCTGAGCCAAGTAACCTGTCCTCGGTGTGGCTGGAGACTGAATGCTCCTATTTTCAATGTGGCTGGAGAACGAAGCCTCTCTGAGACCTTGCTTCTGTCTTATATACTCCCCTAATGTTGGGATTAAAAGTGTGAGCTAAAATTCTCTTTTAGACTGATTCACTCTTGTGTAGACCTGGGTGGCCTTCGACTCACAGAGATCCATCCCTTAATACTGAGTCCAGGAGTAAAGGTGTGTACCACCACCTCCTAGCTTCCGGCCACTGGGATTAAAGGTCCGTATCTGGCTTCCAAGGCTTGTGGATGACTCTGCTTTTCTGAATCCTCAGTCAAGCTTTAATAAATTATAAATAATGTATCACTACATCTCATAGTGAAGACGGCAAGAACCAGACATCCCATTTCAGCTGCAATATTACAGCTGCACGAATAAGAAGCTAACCTTTGTGACTTTTTACGTAAACTATGTGTATATGTGGTATATACCTGTTTATACATATCTGTGGGGAGGTGGTTATGCCCTTGCTTGCGCCTATGCAAACCAGAGTTCAATGCCCATGCCTTCTTCTGTCGCTGGCCACCTTCATTTTTGAGAAGAGCCTCTGGTTAGATGGGCTGGCCAGATGGAGTCAGAGCCCTGTCTCCACCTCCAATACTGAGATTACAGGAACAGCCACCACGTTCGGCTTTTTATGTAGGTGCTGGTGCTGGGACCTGAATTCAGTCCTCTGGCTAGCATAACAAGTGCTTTACCCACTGAATCATCTCCCCATCCCACCTTTGTGTTTTTTTTTTTAAAAACTGTTTTTAATTGAAAATATTTTTCATACAATATATTTGATCATATTTCCCCTCACCAAGCCCCTCCCAGATCTCTCCAGCTCTCTCCTCGCACAACTTTGTGTTCTTTCTTTCTCTGTCTCTGAGAAAACAAGACAAACGTTAATAAGAACACACAAAAAATATACAACATGAAAATCAAAAAGACCAGCAATTAAGAAAAAAAAATGAGATCAAAAGCCTGCAAAAATGCCATTGATAGTTTTGGTTTTAGTTTGGGGTTTTGTGTGTGTGTGTGTGTGTGTGTGTGTGTGTGTGTGTGTGTGTGTGTGTGTTTTGTTTTATGTTTGTTTTGTTTTTTATTTTGTTTTGTTTGTTTGTTTGTTTCGTTACAGTCCTGGGCATGGGCATTTTATTGCTATGTTCCTTTAGCAGGACAGTACTATTAGATTCTCCCCTAAACCCATGACCTATCTGGTCTCAGGTTCTTGGCCATTTTAGCAGTGTCAGGTACGGGTTCTGCCCATGGAGTGGGTCTTAAGTCCATCTGGAAAGTGGTTGGTTGATCCTATACGCCTGTGCCACTATTGCACTAGTAAGTGTCTCATGCCAGCAGTGATTGTAATTGAAAGATGCTGATGATCACCTTTCCCCTCTGGCAGCATGCATCATACCTTTCAAAACCACGAATGCTAGTCAGTAGGGTGGAAGCTTCTAGTCAGGTGCCAGCTCGTCCTCTCAGTGGTCGCTGACATACAATGGCAAAAGTTGGCTTCAGCAATAGGGCCTTGCCATCGATTTGTGGGAAGCAGCCAACAGTCTTGGCAATGGCCGGTATGTCTGAGGACTTCCATGAGGCCTTCTTGGCTAGTGACTCAACTAGATGTAACCTATTCCTGGTACCAGAGGTTTTACTTGGTGGTATAAGATACCTAGTCATGGTATTGTCTTCCCTATTCTTTGGGGACTCCAGTTAGATTCCTTTCATTTGTGCACATATTTTAAGACGCTTCTACAGTAGTAGGCGTCTATGCAGTTTTTTTGAAATGTCCTTTAGTGTTAGTTGTCCCTCCCATATTCCCTCTTTACCCTTCTCTTCCATCCCTCCTTATTTAATCTTCCTAGTGGAGGCCCTCTTGGTCCCTCAATAACAATATATTCTATTTCCCCTTTCCTGGAAGAATCTCTCCACCCCTGTCCTACCCTGTCCTTTTACCCCACTCCCAGCCCTGACTAGGTATCTAACCTCCAGTGGTTATTCAGACTTCTACATACACACTGAAGGCCCGGAAGCTAACAGACACATATAAGAAAAATATATATGCAATATTCATCTTTGGAAGTCTGGGTTACTTCATCCAGAATGATTTTTTCTTTAACCACCATCCATTTACCTGTGGATTTAATAATTTCATTTTTCTTAACCACTGGATAATATTCCACTGTGTAAATATACCACATTCTCATTATCTGTTTATCAGTTGATGGACACCTTAGCTATTTCTACTTTCTGGCTATTACAAATAGAGCAAGTGTCTCTATAGTGGGATGAAGCATCCTTTGGGTATGTGCCCAAGAGACATACAGGAAGCTCTTGAGGTAGCTCCTATTCTAGCTTCCTGAGGAGCCACCACACTGATTTCCACAGTGGCTGTACAAGTTCACATTTTCACCAGCATGGATGAGTGTTCATGCCCCTTCACCCACATCTTTACCAGCATGAGCTATTGGCCATTGACCTTGGCAATTCTGACAGGTGTAGGATGGAATCTCAGAGTGGTTTTTGTTGCATTTCC
Organism: Phodopus roborovskii; assembly: GCF_943737965.1. Taxonomy (NCBI): domain Eukaryota; kingdom Metazoa; phylum Chordata; class Mammalia; order Rodentia; family Cricetidae; genus Phodopus; species Phodopus roborovskii. Next base: position 80,952 of record NW_026126642.1, read on the forward strand.
TGACAGCTAAAGATACTGAGCCTTTCTGTAACTGTTTCTCAATAATTTGTGTTTTGTCTTTTGAGAACTCTAATTAGTTCTGTAACCCAGTTTTGATTGGGTTGTTTTCTTCATGTTTAGAGTATTTATTTATTTACATCTTTGTGGCTTTAAATGGCTAAGATGTTGATCAGGATCAAGCCTGCACTAATGAATAGCAGAGAATTTTTCATCAGGACTACAGCTTTATTGAAGAAGTAAGGAAAATATCTCAAGTATTAAGTGATAGGGTTGGGAAAAGGTCGAAGTTCAGCTGGAAACTTACTAGTAATTTGGTGGTAAAAATAATCCAGTGACCTTGACAGTAAAAAGAGAAACAGATTTTGTTGTTTTGATGCAAGAAAGCAGTAGCGTGAGGAAAAGATTATGGGAGGGAAAAGATTAACAGTGCAAAGGTCCAGAGTTAGCTTTCCAAGAGTCCCCACTCCTGCCTGTAACAGAAATGGCGGTGAGAAGGATTAATTATCTTTCGGGAGTGAGGCTGGGAAAGGAAGAAACTGAAGGAGCCCGTGTCAGATGGCTTCAGCCTGTCAACAGTGTCATCTCTGTTTTCAAAGGCTGCCACGGTTAAACATGACCCAGGATTAAATCTCCACTCATGAAATACTAAACAAGGGCAAAGCTTTCCATCAACCTCATCCTCCTCCTCCCTATATCTGCTGATCTACGGTGTTCTGCACACAGTGCTACATGGCAAGGGTTGCAGGTATCCGGGGCATGCAGGGGAAGCTTGTCAGTACACCCACACCCGTCAAGAAGGGAGGGACTTAAAGTATATTTGATAGTAGTGAACCTGAGTGTTATGTAGCACTGAAGTGTCAAGGACAGAGGAGAGAATGATAATTACGGCCTAGAAAAATCTCTTTGAAGCAATAACACTTGAAAATATTTAAAAACTGAATAAAGACATGGGAAACGGGAGGTATTCCAAATGATCCGATAGGCCTGGGCCAGGTCGCCAAGAATGCGTGCCTAGGAGCTGGGTCAGAAATCTTACCTTGGTGACATGGAAAACAACTTGGGCTATCCTGACTTACTTGATTTATCCATAAGACCTTCGATTTTTGAGAGCGAGTAGCCAGTCACTGACCTAAACCATAGCGCAGAGCCAATCTGGCTAGATGGGACTCAGCTGGTAGAATGCTTTCCTAGCTCTGTCCCCAGCACTGCACAAGCCAGATGTAATGGCTCACCCCGTCGGGGTCATCCTTAACTACTTAGGGAAGTCTAGGTCAGCCTGAGATGCATAAGTCCCTGTCTTGCCATTCTGGTGAATGTTTTACTATGACATTGATGGGCACAAACCTGAGTTTGCACCGATGACCATAAACACTATTCCTTGCTGCCTCTGGAAACTGGGTGGCTGCAGCCACTGGCAATCACCTTAATTTACATTCTGTGGGGTCCTTGTCTCTCTGTGTCTCAGCCTTGGCTCAGGGGCTGAGAGACTGATGTCCAAAGAACATTTGAGATGGTGACGGACAACACAGAAAGGGAAGCAGCCTGGACAGAAAATGTGTGAGTCAGCTGCAGAAAAGAAAGGACATCAGAGGGTAAACTGCCTGCCTTACACACAAGCGGGCCCGAACCCGTGCTGTCAGCACCGGCCTCTTCGCAAGACCAGTAGTATCTTTTCTGCAAACAATCCTAACAACAGGACTTGTCGATGCTCATCATTCCCTATAGAAGGAGGGGACCAGAGGCATCGTTGCACCCACCCGAATACCCAACCATTCCTCCCAGGCACTCGTGTGCAATTCTGCCCTAACTGCCTGTGGTCAAGGATTCTCGGGGAAGGGCTCGAGAGGACGTTAACTGAAAGGGACTCCATCTTTGCAGCGATTTGGAAGCCGTCGTCCACGCCATGTACTTTGGGGTCACCCCCACTCCCTATCAGTAACCCTCACCCATGTTCTTAAGTCAGCCCAACAAACTCCTGCAGAACTGTGGTAGAACAAACTACTTGGTTTTGTCATTGGGATCTTCATGGGAGGAGATGGACATTGCTCACATCTTCTCCAGGGAAGGAATTTAGCAACAGCTTGATACTCAGAAGCCATGAAAGAAAAAGATAGTGGTGCATGTCTGTAATTCTAAGGCAGGGGCAGACAGTTTCCGGGGCATAGCTCACTGGCCAGCCATCCCAGCCTACTCGGTAGGCACCCAATCAGTAAGAGACCCCATCTCAAAACACAAGAAGGAACAATATTTGAGGCTGACCTCTGAACTCCACATGCACCTACATATATGTGCACCTACACTCCCAACCCATGTGTACCTGCAAACACAAACATTGATGCGTATACACAGAGAGAGAGTTCTGTTGGGTGGCCTGAAGTCCACCACAGAGCATTGATGAATAGACCAAAGATGAGGATAATCTTAGAGGGTAAAGGGAACGGCTGTAGAGGATCACGAGCACAGACCAGGGAATCTGACCTCCTACCAAAGGGAAGCTGCAAGGGCTAAATGTCCCAGGGCAGAGCAGAGAGCGGCATCAGGAAGAGAATCAGGCCAGCAGGATGGGAACTGGACCCGGGACTGGCAGGCAGCACAGGTCACACCAGCACGAGTGAAATCAGAGCCAGAAGGAAGGAGAAGAGAACTGGAGAGAAAAGTCGTCTTGGAAAAAGAAAAGGGGTTGGAAGAGAAGAGCAGCGGGTCCCCAGGGCTGGTGGGAGGTAATCGAGAATCAAACAATCTCTAAAGTGATTTCGCAAGCTTGAGCCTATGTCCCTAAGGTAATTTAGATCAGCGCTGATTGGGGGTGAATTTTCTTCCCGAGGGCATGCAACTGTTTTCGGCCATCTCCAATCTCCTTAAGGCCATCTGGAATTTTCTAAGCAGGCATTTAGGTACCAGGTCCAGAATTTCAGGGGTGCAGAGTTGTAGGAGGGGGGTGTTGTTTGTTTGTTGTGTAGTTCAAATTTGTCTGTAAATTTGCATCTTATCTGGCCTAATTACAATCATATTTTGCAAGTGGCATAAACCTGTAGTCCTAGCTGCTTAGAAGGTGGAGATAGGAGAATCATTTGGGTCATGAGTTCACAACCAGACTAGGGTGACAGCTGGATTCTGTTTTAAAATCTAGGATTTAATTCAGTGGTAAAATGCTTGCCTAGCACAAATAAGGACCTGGCTTGCAGTCCAGCAATGCCACACACACACACACACACACACACACTCACACATTCACATACACACACACTCACACACACATGCTTACACATATACACATGCACACATGCATACACACATACACACATATACAAACATACACATGTGCACACACACTCACACACAATCATACACATAAACACACATGCACACATTCACGCACCAATACACATGCATACACACATACACATGCACACACACATGCATACACACACACACACACACACGCATACACATATACACACATGAATACACATACACATCAGGGTTCCTCACACCTCAGGGTTCCTCTTACTTCAGCTTCCTGAGCTCTGAGATTTACACCTGGGTCCGGAACTCTTCGCAAAGCAGAGCCCTGTGGATTTCAATCTTGTGTTGTGACAGACAGGATGACATGCAGGGCAGCCACGGGCCTCCCCCTCTGTGTTCTCCTTTCCCCGGGTCACAGGTTTACAAAGCTTCTTGTCAACATCCTGAAAAACACCACTGTATGTATTTTGTCCAGTTCCTGGTCGCCACATGAAGCTAGCCTTGTACTAGTAAGACCATCATAGCCAGAAACAGACTAAACACAGCTGAGCCTCCCTCGGGCATTCATCCAACTTATTGACAAGTAAACATTTTTAAACTTTTTTGTTCATTCCTATTGGGAGGGGAAAGGGGGCAGGGGCTTCATCCCCAGTTCTAAATTTTTGCCACCCTTGAAACAGAGGACTAGGCTATGGACTAGCTTCTTCTATAACTACCATATTTAAAACATTCAGTATAAAAGCAGTCTTCAAAAGGGGTCTGTGTGGCATTCAGAAATCTGCCTCCCTATGGCCTTCTTGGGGTGAGGACTGGCTTCGTTTGGGCTCTGTACTGGCTGAATTTTGTGACTCACCATTCTCTCTTCTTGCCACATCCCCCAGCCCACCCCCTTCGGCCTGCACAAAAAGAGAAATGACATAGGCAAGCATGGTGGTACATGCCTGTAATCCCAGCATGCCACTCGGGAGGGAGCAGGGAACAGCGTATTCAAAGCCAGCCATGACTAGTGGCCTTGGGAGAAGCTGTGTGTTCTAGGTGTCCTGTCCTCCTCAGCTTGAGTTGCTTTTATTGTTTTGTATATTTTGGTTTTTTTTTTTTTTTTTTTTTTTTGTTTTTTTGTTTTTTTGTTTTGGGACTCCCTCTGTAGACCAGGCTGGGCTCAAACTCACAAAGATCCACCTGCCTCTGCCTCCTGAGTGCTGGGATTAAAGGTGTGTGGCACCACAGTTTGAGCTGTCTCACAAGACGCCTGACTGCACTGTCCCCTCCATGAGGTGTCCCCAGGGCCTCTGAAAATTGTAAGTCCCATCAGCTGGATTAAAAGAGAATACACAGGCCTTGGGCACCAGACACACTGCACGTTAAGTTTACTAATAAACTGAGCCAGAGGGAAAAGCTTCGTGATTGTAGTCCGCTTCAGCCCCCACAGCCCGGCTTGGAAACCTCTCCTGCTTCTGTTGACTCCTTCACTGTTCCCTTGACTCTGAAACTTGGCTCCTGGCTTTTCTAGGCGTCTCCATTTTCCTCAACTCTGCCCCTACGATGGAATCCTTACGTCATCCCCATCCCTACGGGACAGGAGATGGGGACTTCAAGGACATCAGAACTAAGTATAGAGCTGACATGTTCTTACAGTTTAAATTAGTTTGCTTCCTAGGGCTCTAATTTCTCACTAATTATGACAAAATTTACAACAAGTTAGATTCTCAATCTGTGCCAGGCATACTGGCAAACACCTTTAATCCCAGCACCGGTGAGGCAAAGGCAGGTGGTGTAACGAGTACGGTTTTTCCGCCTGCCGCCGCTGGTCTTGTCCTGCTGCCGCACCAGCCCCAAATAATGCACAGAGACTCTGTATTTGATACAATGCTGTTGGCCCTGTTACTTGTTTCTTATCGGCTAGCTCTGCCTTAATTATTAACCCATTTCTGATGATCTATGTATTTCTCTTACCGGGAGCCGGCAGCATACTGCTTTCTCCAGACTCTCCATCTTGACTCTTCCTTACTACTTCCTATTTCCTCCTTGTCTCCTAGTCCCTCCTACCTTCCTTTCCTATTGGCCAACAGTGCTTTATTATTAACCAGTATGAGAAACATATACAGAATGACATCTCCCATCATCTCCTCTTTTCTGTCTAAAAAGAAGGGTTTTAACCTTAACATAGCAAAATATATAACATAACACTTATCCAATAAGAATCACAGTTAACAATATTTAGTCCATTAACATTTAGCAAGATTTGAAGAAAATATTCCATCATCTATTTTATCTTTGTGAGTTAAAGTCCTATATGTAATTTATCTTTAAGCTTAACTAAGGAAAACTATAACCATAACTATCTGTCTTCAACTCCATCAAAGACCACAGAAGGATAGTATATAAACTCTAGAAATGACAGAGACAACTCACTGCATCGTCACCCGAAGTTCTTTTGTAATCTTCCATCTTCAGCCCATAGGCCATAGTGTGTCTAGCTGACTCTTCAGCAAAGCAGGAAACTTTAAACTGTCTTTTTGTATTGGCAGTTTGACAGTCACTTTTCTTTGTGTCCTGCATACTGTCTCACAGACTCTTCCATGAAGCAGGAACTCTGTAGCAATGTCCATCTTGAATCAGAAGTCACTTTCCTGTGGGTCCTGCATGTCCAGTTTATACATCACAAGTCAAACAGTCCAGACAAGAGCAGTATCTTGTCCAAATGGCTAGTCTTGCCATATTGGAAGCAAACTTCATAATGCATTTCTTCGATGTCCATCTTCCTTTATGGTGCAGGTGGTATTGCCAAGAGCAATTATGTCTCACTGTCACAAAAACCCTAAACCACTTTAAATGCCATATTCTGTAGGTCTTTGAAAGGTTTGAAGAATTCCTATCTATCTCAAATACATCTCTGTGTATCTTGAAAAACCTAACTAACTTAACTCTAAGCTTTGACTATCATAGGTAATTATCTATAATCTGTACTACATTATACATTCTATATAAACACAATACCTAAACAAGAGGAGAAATACACATCTCACAAAATTGACATTAAATTGTATCAATAAATGAAAATCCATTCCAATACAAAGTATCCATATCTATACCATAATTCCCTTTTTACCTTTAAAAAGAATATTGGTTGTGATCATTACCCATTTATAACCAAGTCCATTTAAATGAAACCAAACATTTATAAACAATATTTGGGAATTTGGGCGTTGTTCTTTCCAAACTACTTCCTGCTGACAGGGGGCGCTGTCATGGGGGATCATGAGAAGACACAGAAATCTTGGCTGTAGTCTGCAAGGCTGCTTTGTTCAGCTATTTTGAATGTAGGATCACCTGGTCCTCTGTTTCAGGGGGTCTGGCTTGATCAAACCACATTAGTCTGGAAGGAATCCACAGCTTTTTATTTTCTGTGGAAACAAAAATAGAAATCCTTTTCCCCAGTAACTTGTCCTTGAACTTAAATGTTGGAGTCAAAGCATTTTTAAAATATATACATTGAATTAATCCAGCAACATTTCCTTTATCAATTGCTGTTATTTTCTCAGTAGTCAAAGAATGCAGAGACAACACAATAGTATACAGTAACCAGATTCTCTCTGAGCTTTTCATCTTTATGTGGCTTTATTATTACTCTGTTTCTTTTACTTTTTATTTTTTGAGACAGGGTTTCTCTGTGTAACTCTTATCTGTCCTGGAATTCACTCTGCATACCAGGTTTACTTTGAAATCACAGAGATCTGCTTGCCTCTGTCTCCTGAGTGCTGGGATTAAAGGCGTGTGCCACCACACCCAGTTCCTCTTTGTCTATTTAAAACCATTTTTTTTCATGTCTACGTATATTTTAAAACACACTGTAAACCTTTAGAGGTTTTTCTTAATATGAATCTGTCTTTACTGTAAGTCTTTATCTTCGTCTGGCCTCAAGTCTTTATCTGTTAAACAACAACATTATTAAAATGAAAGTCTTTGTTGTTTCTGCCGCGGTTTATAAAAGTTGGCGGCTGCTATTTTACCGCCAGCACTGAAAGCTGCGCTCACTGCCTTGGTCTGCATACTGCCGGCTTGGAGATGTGGTCACTGCCATTGCCATCTCTCATACACACCAATAAATTGTTAGCAGAGTTTCTTAAAAGATGTGTGGTTTTTTGTCCCTTATGATGAGTCAGGAACTTTCCCTTAAAGGAGTCGTGCGAATATCTGCTTGTCTCTCGCAAAGCAGAGTTTAACCGAGAAAAATGCTGCTACCAAGAAACCTTGATTGTCTCTGTTCTTTTGTTTATAAAACCCTTTTTTAAGCTTTTGTTAAATTTTAAGTGGAAGTTCTTACTAGCCACGTGGGCGCCATTTGTAACGAGTACGGTTTTTCCGCCTGCCGCCGCTGGTCTTGTCCTGCTGCCGCACCAGCCCCAAATAATGCACAGAGACTCTGTATTTGATACAATGCTGTTGGCCCTGTTACTTGTTTCTTATCGGCTAGCTCTGCCTTAATTATTAACCCATTTCTGATGATCTATGTATTTCTCTTACCGGGGAGCCGGCAGCATACTGCTTTCTCCAGACTCTCCATCTTGACTCTTCCTTACTACTTCCTATTTCCTCCTTGTCTCCTAGTCCCTCCTACCTTCCTTTCCTATTGGCCAACAGTGCTTTATTATTAACCAGTATGAGAAACATATACAGAATGACATCTCCCATCACAGGTGGATCTCTGGTCTCTGAGCTTGAGGACAGCCTGATCTACAAAGTGAGTTTCATGACAGCCAGGGCCACAGAGTGAGACCCTGTCTCAACAAAAGAACTAATCCTGTTACTTATTGCAATTCAAGTTGGAAGTACAGAGAGCAGCTACACATTTAGAACTTATATTCTTTTTTTAATCTAGTTTCTTTTATATTAGTATTTCAATCATCTTTCCACAAATTGTTTGAGGGAAACAAATGCTCATTTGTGGTATACTCATTGTAACCCAGGCCAGCCTTTAAATGTATTCGTTCATGCAAGATGCTGCCCCTGCCGGGGCCTTTAGGAATTGCCTCTGCTGTTCACTGGCTCCTTAATGGGATGCAGTGTGGCTCTATTTCCCTCCCATCTTCTAACACCAAAAACTCCCTTGTGGTGCCTAATGGGCTCCACCCAGCACTCATCCACGTCAGCTTCAAGACCACGCTGTACATCTGTCTTTTCCCTCTTCCTTGAGTGGTGACTGAATATGTGCTTCACCCATGTGCAACCACAACAAGCACTCCATCCCCCGCCCCTCCCCCTCCCGGTGACACGGTGCGGTGCGGCCCGCTCTTTCCTGCCGCATTCCCACCCCCTAGCCGGCTGAGCATCCACTTCAGTGTCTGCCTCCTCCTTTCCCACTTCCCTTCTATTTATTTCCGGTGCCAGCATCCCAGTACCGATGACACAGACCTTCAAGTCGACCTGACATGAGAGTGAGAGTTGTTTGAATTCTTCCTTTAACCTTGACCGAACTTCAAATCCATCAAGCCCACATCTTGCAAATCTCTACCTCCTCTCACAATGCTGTTCCTAACACGGGCAGATTAAGGCGGCCTCCTTTCTGATGCTATTTTAGTTGAGTTGTTGTAATGCCTTTTCTTTTTTTTTCAAAAGTGTATCCTCCAAAAGGGAAAGGGCTGGGCTTTATGTGTTCAGGATAATCCTTTGTCCCTGGCATTAAATGCTGGAAGCCTGGGAATCAGTAGGCTCCAAGCATCTCTAAAGACGGGGTCTAGAGGTGGACTCAGCTGGCGGGCAGGTGAGAAAGGGAAGAAGGCAGCGTCTGTTTGAAGTAGCATCCCCATGGTAGGCACCGTTTCCAGTTAGGCTGCTTAGGTGGCTCAGGGAGATTTTGAGGGCCATAAAAAGCCCTGTGATCTGTGGTCTCTCAGTGCTGACTCAGCTGGTAAGCACATTGCCCCCAAATGAATCGCATTAAGGGAAGATCATCCAGGATAAAGGCAGCTCCCAGCAATGGTAAAAGACAGCCCTTTGCCTTCTCCTACTGACTTGACAAGTCCTCTTGAGCGCAGCTTAGAAGAATGCCAAGAATTCTGTCCAGGTCTCCCCTCTTCCCCATGCACTTGCTCAGATGCTGTCGCCCTGGTTTCCGCCATCGACCTCTGCCCTGAGCATCTTCTGTGTAAGAAGGAACAAAGGGCACCGACTCCCAGGTCAGAAGCAACGGAGCAAGATGCTGCCTAGTTCAAATGCATAGTCTAAGGAACTCTCTTGGTTTTTCTCCATTTTACCCTTTTCCATTATCTGGGTTAAGCCAGAAACCCAGAAAGACAGAGTTAAGGGCTTCACACAGGAAAAATGAAAACTCAAAACCCTATGCTGTCATTCACATGGTCCCACAAAATCCACACTGTAACTAGCACAAATCAATATTAGAAAGCAAACTAATAAATTTCTCATCTGTGGAGATTTGCAAATGAAATGGATGTCGTCTAAAAACCAAACATACTAAATTCTAATTAATGTGTAACGCTTTATAAAATACAGTGAAAGAGTTTAATCCTCTTTCCCCTTGAATTAGTGGTGCCTCTCTAATGAATCTAAGCTGTTAATGATTTTGGCCCAGCTCTAGTAAAATCAATGAAGCATTCCTATCAAATCAGTATTCAGAGTATGCGCCCATCGATTCTGGCACAACGCTTAATGTGTCAGGTATGAGCTACCCGCCCAGTGTTCAGAGATCCCCCACTTTACAAAGGTGAAAATGCTGATGTCACAGAGATGCCCAAAGCACAGTTCCAGAGGGCAGCAATTCCACACATTTTGTTAAGTCATATTCTGTATTTCCAATAAAGAAGCCAACTGGAATAACCGTTAGAGAGTGAAGACTGCATGTGTTTGATTGGCACCACCAATACCTCCCCAGCCTGGCTTCAGAAGTCATTTGTAGACGCCAGATGGAAAATGGGAATAGGAGAAAAGAAAAAAACAAACCAGTGTGATGTAAGAAGATGGGTCCAGAGAAGAACAAATTCAAAGGGTCGTGAGTTTTCACTCCGCCCCAGATTCAAGTCTGCATTGTCCCCGGGGAAGGGAACTACAGAAGCCATTTACAAAGGCCAAAGGAGGCAGCATGAGCTGGGGCCCAGGCTAAAAGTGCCCCAGGCAGAGCTGGCCAAAGGGCATTCTCTGTTTCTGGACACTGCCAGGCACGGCTCCAGTGTCACGGTGAAAATGGAAAGGAATCTGGTCTGGCTGGATCTGCTAATTTGGAGATTTTGCAACCTTGAAGACATTGTCAGGAAGTTTGCTGCACAGTGAGGTAGGTTTTCCTCAGACGAAACGGCCAGCTGCCAGGCAGCAGCCAACAGTTCCCAACTAGGAGGCTTAACTGGAAAAACACAGAGTCTATGTGAGCATGTGTCAAGAGTGACCCGTTCATTTTAAATGAAGCTATAGGCTGTGGTGGCCTCGCGTAAACTTTCTCTGGGGGTGTGTGCATGTGTGCACACCTGCATGTGTGTGTACACCAGAGGACATTTGGGAATGAATCTGTCTTCCTATCATGGAGGTCCCAGGACACTCAGGTTTGGCAGCAAGTTCCTTTACCTACTTGGCTATCTCACCAGCTCAGCGTATGAACCGATTTCTGATCTCACTCTCATTCCGTCCTTCTCAGGGACCTTGTCTTTTGTCTATAATCTCCAAAATTACCTACTAGATGACCACTCTGCCCATAGTTCTGTTAACTGGTACTTTCATAATGAAAGCAAGTCTCCGGCCAAGTATAGAAATGCACACAAATTTGTGTTAGTGTGTGAGCATTAGACATGCTTTACTACTCTGGAGCTTGCTGGATTCAGTCCTGTGGGCATTTACACATCTTGTAAGAACTATGGCTAATCTATGTGGAACAGAAACAGAACCTTCCATTAAGTGGTAGAACTCGGTCAGATGAAATCTTTGGCCTGAGTACTTACTTCTTCAAAGAGCTTTGGATTGGTGGACATCCAAATTCTAATTAAATCATAATACAATGATGCAACACTGTGTTTATGCAACATTTATAGAGGTATCTACACATCATCTCTAGTCAATAAACATATCTTAGCCCACAACAAAGGCACTTCTCTCCCAGGCAGCTCAGTACAATGATAAAGAATCCAGGCCTGGATGAAGATGGTCAAGGTAGTTAGGCGTGTCTGAAAACCTCTGATGGAGCTGTAGCTTTGTTCCTGTTGCTCTGATTTTAAAAAAAAAAAAAAAAAAAAAAAAAAAATGCCCTGACAGAAACAAAAGTAACCAAGTGGAGAAATAGTTTCTTTAACTCCCAGTTCCAGACTATTGTCTATCATCTTGGGAGGTCACAGAGGTAGCAGCTCTGGGGAAATGGTCACATTGCACCCTTAGTCAGGAACAGAGAGAGCAGTGGATGTGTTAGCGTTAGTGCTCAACTCCATTTCTGCCCTGTCTCCTCTCAACACATGGGTCTTCCCACTTCAGTTAATGTAATAAAGGCAATACTCTACAGACACGCCCACAGGCACCCTGATCTAGACAATCCCTCACTGGGACCCCTTCCAAGGTGACTCTAGATTGTGACCGGTGATTAAAATGATCAACACTGGACAGGGAGAAGTAACAAGCCCATAAGCCTGGCCATCTGAGTTTGATCCCCAAGACCAAGAGTTTGACCCCCAAGGAGATCTCTGCCGTCCACATGCAGCTCATTTATCCCGGGTTAGCCCCCCAAATTCTTGGCCATACCAAAGGTATCACAACTAGCAAAATTCTGCTATCAGAAAGCTTCAATGAAACCAATACATTTCTTGAGAGAAAATTTTCCAGAAATCCCTTCTTGGCATGTGAATGGGACCGATTTCTTAGGCAAGACCCAGAAAGATACAACCCTAATATAGAAAATAAATACATAAATCAGGCTTCAACAACAACAAAATACCCTTTGGCTATTTGAAAGACATTGGTGGGGGGGGGACAGAAAACAAAACAACAACAAAAACAAACAAACAAACAAACAAAAAGCTACAGATTGGGGAAAGTGCTCACAAAGCCTTTACAGCCAAAATATAAAAAAGAGTGTTTCCAGCACAACATACAGTCAAAAAGTGAATTTTTAAAATGGACCGAATATTTAAACAAATCTCCTCAAAAGAAATTAAGGCCAGGACTAGACTGACTGTCGAGACTGATCCTTCTGGCTTTGCCTCTGTGGAGACAGTCTGGGTGCTGAAGGCAGAAAGCCAGCTTTCCACATGAGTGTGCCCCGTGGACCACACCCCCACCCCTGGGACTTGGACACACTCCCGGGCGCCCTCTTGACCTGGACCCTGGCAGCATAGCTTTTCTCTTTGGGACTAGCATCAATTTCTGGGATTGGGACTGGGGTGGTAAACCAATCACAGAAGGAAAAAAGGAAGGGAGGGAGGGAGGGAAGGGAGAGAGGGAGGGAGGGGACTAGCTGAGCATGGAGACATACCTGTAACCCCAGTATTTGAGACGCCTAGGCTGGAAGATGGGGCACATACAAAGACACTGTGTCAAAAATAAATAAAGTAGGGACAGGGATAAAAGTGAAGGAGAATCTACCAGAAAGTATTTTGTTCAAAATTGTCACAATGATATCCAATACCTTGAATGCTAATTCAAAGACGTTAAAAGAAAATAATTGTTGGTGGGGGTGAGCCAGACCAGACATGTGAGCATGGGACAGCTTATCCCCCGTTACTCATCTGTCTGTGGCGGCATGGGTTGGGGAGAGTCATCCACGTCCCTGTCCCCTGTCGCACACACATCAATGCCTGAGGCTGTAAGAGGCTGAGAGATGACCCTGCACCGCATCGGCTGCTGCACTGGGGACAGTGGCCCCTACACCCCTCCTGGGCAACACAGCAGAGCTGGCCCTCAAGGTGCAGGTGGGGGAGAAGGCACCCTGAGGACAGGAAATGGCCCCATTCCTTGCTTGTCGCTTCAAGAGATGAACCATTAGGCAACGCTGGAGAGCTCATCCTGGTGGTGAACACAGGAGGGCTGGTGGGCTGGCCAACCCTGCAGCTACCAGGTCCCGTCCATCTGTGATCTCCAGGAGCACAGTGTGGGGGGTTAGGGGGTGTCAGTCCCATGGACCCAGGGCTGCAGGTCTCCACGAGACAGGGCAGCAACGGGACACAAAGAATAAATAAAAGAAAGAAAAAAAAAAAGAAGAAGAAAAGAAAAGAACTAAGTAGTTAGATTTAATAAAAAAGGAAAATGTTTACCAAGGAGCTCCTGGAAAGACACATCATCGGCGTCTCCTTCCGCCACCCCCGTCTCTTGAATGCTCTCCTAACTCATGATACCTTCTGTCCTGGGATGGGTGAGCCAGCCCAGAGAGCCTCCACACACATAGGCCCTCTTGATGCTGAGCTTCCCAGCCTTGGGACCTATACTAGACCTCTGTTTTCATAAATTACACAGGCCAGGTCATCTGTCACAGCAGAACAAAGCTGGGTAAGACGGTGATTTTCTTTCTTTCTTTTTTCTTTAAAACACTAATATCTCTCATCAGCTACAGAAGATTCAATGGGTTTTAACCTCACTGAACTTTTATCTAAGAAGCATGACCAATACTACATACTTAAATGTTCTGGGAAGAGAATTGTTTTAAATAATTCATATGGACCACTTAGCACAATGGGTGGCTTATAGTAAGAATAATAAGAACACAGACTCAACGACTGCTGAGAGGATTAAAGTTATCATGGATGATGCTGTCCAGTAAGACTCCCTGAGAAGAGAAATCGTGAGGTAGAAATTAGGAAAGATATGAATTACTTGGGAGAACATTCATGTAAGGAATGCCACACAAAACACCCAGATAAATACGGACATCAGGTATGTAGTCTACTAACTCTACCTAGTTAAATGTAATGAAAATCAAGAAAGTGGAGGAAAAAAGGGGGAGGAAGGGGGGACGTAAGAAGCCTGGAAGTGTCTAGCCTGAGAAGTAACAGGCATGTCTGAATCCCAGGGTAGGTCTTAATGTAGCCCCACACAGTTGGAAATGATGAGGCCATAGGCTAATGACTGGTGTAAGATAATGCTCTTGTACACTGTAAAGATTTGTCACTTGCGTTGGTTTAATAAAACACTGAGTGGCCACTAGCCAGGCAGGAAGGGTAGGCAGAGCTACCAGACTAGGAGAATTCTGGGAAGAGGAAAGCAGAATGAGTTGCCAGCCAGATGCAGAGGAAGCAGGATGAGAACGCCTCACTGAGAAAAGGGACCAAGTCACGTGGCTAAACGCAAATAAGAATTATGGGTTAAGTTGTAGTAAGAAGCCTGAGCAATGGCCAAACAGTTTATAATCAATATAAGCCTCTGTGTGTGTATTTGTGACTAAACGGCTGCGGGACCAGGCAGGACAGAAACTTTTACCTACAAATGACACCCTGATAGAAGCAAAATAAGAAGGAAGGGCAGGGCAGGGCAGGGCAGGGCAGGGCAGGGCAGGGCAGGGCAGGGCAGGGCAAAGCCAGGAATCACAGTTTCCAATCTTGACCTGGAAAAATGGGTTGCCTCTGGGAGAAAATGCCCAAGTAGACAATATGTATAGAGCAGGAAATAAAAAGCAACTGAGACAGTTACTTTAAAATGAAAGCAGGGGCTGGGACAATGTCTCAGTCAGCAAAATGCTTACCACACAAACACGAGGGTGTGCATTTGACCCCAGAAGCCACATAAACCAGGTACTGAGGATGTGTGCCTGTAATCACAGCGCTGATCTGAAGCAGGAGCATGCTGGGACTTGCTGAAGGTTTCAAGGGCAGCATGTGATTCACACACTCTCTCCCTTCTGCTGAGGCCCCTGGGAAGATGGAGGATGACAAATCCATCATCCCATGTCACTAGGAGACCTCAGGGAGTGAGCCCCCCTTTCTGATGTGCACAGGAACACCGCAGTGTTATGAACCGGTTTCCCGCCTCTTCCCACATCCTCCTTGACTCCTAGCCCTGCCTATCTTGCTTTCCTATTGGCCAACAGTGCTTTATTCATTAACCAATAAGAGAAACATATTTACAGAATGACATCTCCCATCACGGCAGCAAGGAGCTAGGAACTCAGCCTATCGCGAAGAGGGGGCCATCAAAGCATGGCGGCACCGGGTTGTGACCCCAGAACTTGGGAGGTAGAAGCAAAAGGACAAAGTAATCCAGAGACAGTCTTAAACACGTTAAGTTCAAGACCTGCTTGGAATATGAGAGCGCTGTCTCTCACAATTAATGAATTAATACCAAGATGGTTGAAGGGGACTGCTCTTTTTCTCAAGAGTGCTGACCGGGGACGTGATCATCTACAGGGGCTAACTACCCTTTCATACTTTAAAAGAGAAAAACTATATATCCTGCAGTCCGTGCTCTGCTCTCTCTTCGCCCACATTCTCTTTTTCTTTGTATCGCCCACCCCCAACCCCCATCTGTCTGCCCTGTTTGAGTCTCTCTCCTGGCCATCATAGGTGGAGGTTTCTGTTCCCCCTGGCCCTGCAGCCCTTTAGACCCAAATAAACACACAGGGGCTTACATTAATTACAAACTGCTTGGCCAATGGCTGAGGCTTCTCATTGGCTAGCTCTCTCTTAATTATTAACCCATTTCTATTAGTCTGTGTATCTTCACAAGCTTTTGATTTACCTAGCGATGCCCAGACCTTTGCTTCCTCAGAAGCTACATGGCTTCTCTCTCTGCTAACTCTCCACATCCTCTCCTCAGAATTCTCCCCCTCTGGTAGCCCTGCCCATACTTCCTGCCTAGCTACTGGACAATTAATGTTTTATTTATCAACCAAATAAGAGAGACATATATACAGAAAAACATGCCCCATCATCTCCTCTTTTCTGACAAAATAAACTAAAATTTTACTATGCTTAACTTTAACATGGTAGAATTATATATAACAAAACAGTTATCAAGCAAGAATTGTAATTGTAATATTTAGTCCATTAATATTTGGCAAAATGTAAAGAAAATATCCTATCATCTGTCCTATCTTTGTGAGTCTAACTTATGTTTTATCATAACTAAAGAAAATCATAACCATAACTATGTGTCGTCATCTCCATCAAAGACCACAGAGTGATAATATATAAACTCTAGAATCGACAGTCACACAAAGTTTTTCTTCAACATTGGGGCATCCATCTTCAGCCCATAGGCCATAGTGTCTGGCAGACCTCTCAGCAAAGCAGGGAACTCTATTGGCACTTTGTCACTCAGACAAACTTTTCCACGAAGCAGAAAACCTGAAGGACCGTCCCATCTTGTTTTGGCAAGTTCAGCAGTCACTTTCCTGTGGGTCCTGCCCGTCCAGTTTATACAGCATACAGCCAAACAATCCAGACAAGAGCAGTTTCTTGTCCAAATGGCTAGTCTTGCCATATTGAAAGCAAACTCCATAAGGAGTTTCTTAGATGCCTGTCTTCCTTTCTGACATAATTGATGTTACCAGGAGCAGTTGTGTCTCATTGTCATAAAAAAAAACAAAAACAAAAACAAAAAACAAAACAAAACAAAACTAATGATAACCCATTTAAATGACATATTCTGTAGGTCTTTGAAAGGTTTTAAAGACTACCTATCCATTTGAAATATACCTTTGTATATCTAGAAAACCTAGCAAAAATAACTATTATAAGTTTTAAGTATTTTAGGTGACTATCTACAGTCTGTATTCAATTATACATTACATTTTTAAAGAGCTGTGTAAATACTATCTAAACAAGAGTATAAATATACCTATAACAAAATTAACCTTAAATTTGTATTTACAAACCAAAATCCATACCAATACAAAGTATTATATCTCTATCATATTCCTTCTCTCTTTAGAAAAAGATTGACTGTGATCATTAACCATTTATAACCAACCCCATTTAAATGAAAACAAACATTTATAAACAATATTTGAGAATTTGGGCATTTTTTTTTCCAAACTGCTTCCCAGCACTTGGGAGACAGAGGCAAGTGGATCCCTGAGTTCAAGGCCAGTCTGTTCTACAGAGCTAGTTCCAAAACATCCAGGGCTATGCAGAGAAACCCTGTCTCAAAAAAGCAAAAGATGAAAAGAAAGTAAGTAATGGTTAATGGCCCATTAAACAATAAATTCTAAAGGCTAACCCACAGGTTTATGTCATGCTATGAATAACAAATTTTAGTGCTTAGAGGTGAAATGAAAACAATAGGAATAATGTAAACAGATGTTCAGACTTATAAATCCAATTCTGAATTTTATTTCTATGTCCTATATCAAACAATAATATTTTATGAAATATTAGTGATGACAGTTGATTTTATTTTCTTTGTCTTCACCTAGAAAAAACAAAAGGCAAATTGCTGTATTGAGTCCCCAAAGTAGCTATTTTTCCCTAACTTTGGGGTATCTCCTTATCATCTATAAAGCCCAAGGGCTTCATAGGTAGCAGACTTATAGACTGCTAAATCTTTTTGCAAAATGTCTGCTTATTTAAAAGAAATTAGGGATTATAGATTCATATTCGCAAATGGAATATTCTTTATGTAGACAATGCATTGAGGAAAGAGAACTGTAACTTCCCCAAGAAACATAAATACCAAACTCATGCATAATTTATTCATCATAAAAACAAACAGACCATGTCATTTTGGTGTTTGACTGTGGTCCCTTGCTCCTTTCTGATGAATGTCATTAATCAGTCCAATCAGCATCTGAAATGTCTCCTCTCTGTCTACAGATACACACCTAATGCAGGTGCTAAACTTAATTGAAATACCCTTTTGTACAAAGAATTTCATGGCCTGGCTCCATTACCTAGCCACAATTAAAAAGGAATTCAAACACAAATAAACAAAAACAATAATAATTTTCTACAATTGTTAAAAGATATGTGGACAAAAATGTTTTTTAAGTTATTAATTTGTGATTTTTTTTTTCTTCTCTTGAAATGGGTCTGATCGTGCAGTTGTGTCTACCTGGCCTGAATCCCTCTCTCCAGCCCAGTCTGTCCTCAAACTTACAGCAATTTTCATGCCCCTGCCTCCCTAGGACTGAAACTATGGGCACATGCCACCATGTCCAGCTTGTGTGGTTCGTTTTTAAAGAAATCCCTGAAGTTCTTTCTTTAATATATATATATATATATATATATATATATATATATATTAACTTATTTGTTGTTTGGAGGGAGGAGATCAGAGAACAGCTTACGGGAGTCAGTTCTCTCCTTCCACGATGTGGATCCCAGGAACCGAACTCAGGTTCTCAAGCTTGACAGCAAGCGTCTTCACCCAGTCACCCAGCCCTGAAACTGCTTCCTTAACCCTGGCAATTTGGAAGGGGTCTGCGCGCTTTAATTTGATTACATGCGGTTTATTTCATTTCCATGGGTAGCTAAAGGCCAGAGCCGCTGCTCAGTGCTTCTTTCTGTGCCTTCAAAGAAAAAAAACGTAAGACCTGGGTCCGGTTTTCCAGAGTTGTGGGGCACGTTCAATGGCTCTAGTGACTTTTTCCCACGGAGGCCATCAATTTTTATAATTTTATCATCAGCTTCACTAAAGGTAGAATTGAACCCTTGATTTTGGATGGCCTTGACACACCCAAAGCAGTCTTGTCACTTTGCTAGGGTGTCTCACTGCCCCCAGTAGCAGAAGGAGTCCACTCAGCCTCCACACCTGCCCATCTTTTCCTTCCTGGCGGATCCCCTCCCATCAACCACTCAGCATCCTCCATCGCGTCCTTATTGAGAAGCCCCTCCGACCTAGTAGCACACTGCACTCAGGTGCTTGGTTCCAAAAGACTTGGCTAATGCAATCTCATTCGTGAATGTGTTTCAAATGTGGATTCCTTTAGAAGATGGCAATGAATGGCTCCCGCTGCGCTTTACCCACCAAAGGGAGGTGCGTTTGGTACTTTGGTACAGACCAATATCTGACAAAAAAAAAAAAAAAAAAAAACAGCTTGAGTGGGAGGGGTTTGCTTTGACTTACGGTCTGAGGGCACACAGTCAGGCCATCGTGCTCAGGAAGTCTGTGGCTACAGCAGCAGGGGCACGCAGTGGCTGGCTACTTCCCCTCCGTGGCTGGGAAGCAGAGAGCATTGCGAAGTTGAGCCCAGACAGGAAACCTGAAGGCTCACTCCCAAACCAGTGACTCTCTTTCTCCAATGACGCTCCGCCTCTTAAGGATTGCACAAGCTTCTAAAATAGGAGCCACTTACAGGGGACCAAGCGTGCAAACCCCTGAGCCTATGGAAGATGTTTCCCACTTAAACCATCACAGAAGCAGAAACTACCCCCGGGGGAGGAGGGGCAGGGGGTACTGATCGGAAAAGACCTCTTTAAATGTAAATGGCTGTAAGGCCATCGGCTATGGGAGAAGGCAGAAAAAAATGGTGGCTGAACAGGAGAATGCTCAGCAGATGCGCTGTACAGAAGAACGTCCAGGGTCTAGAACAACATTGAGGAAGGGCAGGGTGCTGCCTACACGGAAAGGGTTCAGAAGCCAGAAAAATCCAGCCTGCAAAGACATAGGGAGGAAAGTCCATCTTCCTTTAAGTTCAATGGAAAACACTGAGGGGGTTTAATGGAACAGAAATAATTTTATTTCTGACTTTAGGAAATGCCCCTGGCTATTCAAGTGATAATTTAGATGAAACGCTGAGGGTTTCACGTAGTCCAAGCAGGCAAACATGGAGACTTGGAATGAGTGGCAGGGTTTCTAGAGAGAAGTAAAAATCTAAAATATTCATCAAGGGGGTGAGCACGAGTTTCCCCTGTGCGTGGTCACTCCTTCCTGTAACTCTTGCCAGTCCTTCCTGTAACTCTTGCCAGTCAGCCTTGGGGTTCCCCTAAGGGGTGGGGAGTGGGGGTTGCCAAGCAATTACAGGAAAGAAGAAAGAAAAGAAAGTTCCCACAATGAAGTCCTGGCTAGCCTGGAACTCTGTGTGTAGACCAAGCTTGCCTTGAACTAACAGAAATGCACCTGCCTCTTCCTCCAGACTTAGATGCGGGTCTTCCTTTCTGATGTAATTGGTGTTACCAGGAGCAGTTGTGTCTCATTGACCAAAAAAAAAAAAAAAAAAAAAAAAAAAGCCTAACAACTCATTTAAATGCCATATTCTGTAGGTCTCTGAAAGGTTTGTACATCTAGAAAACCTACCTAAAATAACTATTATAAGTTTTCACTATTATAGGTGACTATCTACAGTCTGTATTAAATTATACACTACATTTTTAAAAGAGTGTGTAAACACATTATCTAAACAAGAGTAGAAATATACCTATAACAAAATTGACCTTAAATCTGTATTAACAAACCAAAATCCATACCAATACAAAGTATTCATTTCTATATCATATTCCTTCTCTCTTTAGAAAGAGATTGACTGTGATTATTAACCATTTATAACCAACCCCATTTAAATGAAAACAAACATTTATAAACAATATTTGAGAATTTGGGCATATTTTTTTTTCCAAACTCCTTCCCAGCACTTGGGAGACAGAGGCAGGTGGATCCCTGAGTTCAAGGCCACTCCCAAGTGACAAGCTTCCTTCCGCTAGGCCCCACCATCCATCTGAAGTTGCTATCACCTCCCCCGGACAGCACCATCGACTGAGAAATGGCTCAAACACATAGACTCACGAAGGATATCTCACCTCCAGACTGTAGCAACCACAGAGCTGGATCCCAGCAGCACCTGAGGGCTGTGTCAGCCTCATCTCTTCATTACTGGACGTCTTATGTGAAGTCTGTCTTCCACCTTACCCAAAAGCTTCAAGGGTCTTTATATAATGCACCACGAGTTTTTCAAAGTTATTTATTTTTTTTTTATCGCAAATGCGTGTGCGATTGTTCTCAGTCCCTTGTAAATAATACTGGCAGACGGCACTGAGGATTTGGTTGCATAGCGATTAAGGCTGGATGTGGTAAGAATGCAAAGACTGGGGGTTATTCTTAGAGAAACAAGAAATTTGCTAAGAGGACTTTCCAGTGGAACACCTAAGGACGCCCACACTGTGACTTGCAGAGCTACAATTGTTATATATGCCTGGAGCTGGAAAAATGGCTCAGTAGTTAAGAGCACTTGCTGCTTTCCCAGAGGACTTGAGTTCAGTTTTCCGCACCCACATCAGACATTTATTTCACCTTTGCAACTCCAGCTACGGACTCCAGCACCCTCTTCTGGCCTCTTCTGGGAACTGCACACAGGTGAACATAGTGCCACTTCCTATGAGCTTATGGGGGCCAATTACATTCAAACCACCAGGGGCAGGAACTCATGCAGGGCAGAAACCTGGAGGTAGGAGCTGATGTAGATGCCATAGAGGGTGATGTTTACTGGTATTGGTCCTCATGGCTTGCTCAGTCTGCATTCTTATAGAACCCCGGACCACCAGTCCAGGAGCAGCACCAGCTGCAATGGGCTTGGCCCTCCCACATCAATTAGTAATTAGGAAAATGCTGTTCAGGCTTGCCTACAGCTGTATCTTATGAAGACACCTCCTCAGTTGAGGTCCCCTCCTCTCAAATGACTCTAGCTTGTGTCAAGTTGACAGTACAGTACCTTTAGTTGCTAAGGCATCTCACTGGCCCCTTATTTTTAATTCTCGGTACTCAGTAGGGTTAGGTCAGTGTTTTATGATGAACTGTTTAACCTATAAAAGTATATACATGTTCTTGACTAAAACCCCTCTCTGCTCCCACGAAAATATGTTTTATCCAAAATTTGATTAGGTTTTAAATTCTAGAGTTTAGAAATCCCAAGTCCTAAGTTGAATTTGTGGTGCATTTTACTTGAAAAGAAGAAGGAATTGGCAATTGTGTTAGGGATAGTGTTTTGTTTCATTTCTTCCTTTCTTTTTCTTTATTGCTTGTTTCTTTTCTTTCTTTTTCTTTCTTTCTTTCTTCTTCTTCTTGCATATATTCAGAAATGCAGCAGAGTAATCAGGTTCAGGGCAAACCTCACAGTAAGAGCCACATGACATAAAGGCTGAATTATGGGCAAAAGTATCAGACAATCCGAGAGAAACTACATAGCTCCACTGAGTTATCTGCATGCAGCAGGAAAGAGAGGCAGGGAAATTAAGGTGAACTGAGAAGGAAGGAGCCCCTCACCCTGCCAAATGAAAAACAAGAATTCCAAGACACTTTTTTGTGAATGTTGCTATCATGGAGGTAATATTCTTTTCATATTTAGAAAGTTTATGTAAAAAATAGCCATGACTGGAAAGACCTGAACAGTATAACCCTGAATAGCTCTCCGTTCTGTTCCACACATGTTCCTGAGAATCTCGAGTAAGATAACCAACTTAGTTTACAGTAAAGACAGCTTTGCCTTCCCACTCCCCTGTGATCTAGACTCCTACCTGATCAACTGTAACCCTGTCTGTCAGGTGTCCCAGCGGCCTACCCTGTGATTCCCTCTACGTTTCTAAGCAACACCTTGAAGATAATAGCTTCAAAACCACCAAAATCCCATCCAGGCTGTTGTACAGACAGTAAACACCAGTCTCAGAGAAACCACACCCACACCCAGGTATCTCTCTCCCTCTCTCTCTCTCTCTCTCTCTCTCTCTCTCTCTCTCTCTCTCCTTCCCCCCCCCCCCCCCCTCACTCTCTGTGTACCTTTCCCTGGCTCTCACCCCTCATGATAACATCTGTGTTAAAGTATCTCTACTGAAATTCAATTCTGCTTCACACTGGATAGTCCTAAATTCTGTTCCAGGACAGAGCTATAAATTCCATTTTATTCCAACTCAAAGTCTCTAAACAAAGGCCTTCTCTGGCTGCTGTGGGCGACAGGGTGGGAGCCTCGGTCCCCTGTGTGGCTAATATCCCCCTTACAAAGAATATGTATATACTGACAATGGTTTTGTCTCTTCGTCACCTCCCTGTTTTAACAATAGAGCCCCTCCCTGAATTGTAGGTAGATTTAGCTGGTTGGTTAGATGGTATGATTCCCAGGAGCTCCATTCCACCCTGTGGAACTTTTTGAATCTGTGCTACATTACTTTTCCTGGAAACATTTTTAAAATTTCTATTCCCCCAGATATGGCACTGACAAACCAAAGAAATGATTTCAACCAAACCCAGCTCGGTAACCCAATGTGTTTATTGTTGTGGAACGATCTTTTTGTACACTGTGAAGATGTGTTGTTCTCGCTGGTTTAATGAAAAGTTAAATGGCCAATAGCTCAGAAGGAAGAGGTTAGGCAGGATTTGTGGACAGGGAGAGAGCTCTCTGGGATGAAGTTGCCAGAAGATGTTGGGGGGGAAAAGCCAGGCAGATATGGACTGAGTTAGACACACAAAATGAGATAGAAGTAATATAGCCAGAGGCAGAAAGTAAATTAGTAGGAATGGGTTGATTTAAGCTATAAGAGCTGTTTAAAAACAAGCCTGAGCTTTTGGCTGAGCATTAATAATTAATGAGAAGTCTCCATGTGGTTATTGGGAGCTGGATGGTGGAACAGCAAGCTCCACCTACAGTTCATTGCAGTTATTTCCTGGAACATAGATGAGTGGTTACATATGGAGCATGGGTGACTCAAGGCGGCCGCACCAATGAGAACCTGACCCCACTGTCGGGAACAATCTCAGGAAACCTGGATCACTAGAATTCTCCCTGTACTGGTTTTCTGTCTCTTAATGCTTGAGCACCCCTTCAAAGCTCTGTGCAACTGAAGGGCATATGGACTCTCAGGGGAGGGTCTGGTGACATGTCCCTGCCCTAAGAGGGATGTTGACAGTACCATTACTATTACCACTACAAGAGTTATTGCCACTGCCACGCCCCCAGCCGTCACTGTATTATTTTCTTAGTCTATTGTCTCAACTGCATAGCCAGGGTATTCTGTGGGTCACAATGGCCATGCCAGGGCCAGAGAGAGAGCTTTGGCTAAAACAAATGGGCACATTAAACAAAGTATCTGGACTTTATCAGGAGCACTACTGCAAAGGGTGGGGAGGTATTGGTTGCCATAGGGAACCAATAGGTTTTTAAAAAAAGATTTTGTAGGGGCTTTGTTAATTATTTAGTTAGTTACTTAGTTACTTGGTTACTTAGTTACTTAGTTAGTTAGTTAGTTACTTATTTAGTTGTTAGTTAGTTGTTTGTTTTCTCCACAGAGAGAAGTAAGCAAAACTAGAAAGAACTAAGTGTGGAATGAGAATAGCAAGCTTGGAAGGGGCTGGAGAAGGCAGGGTCAGGATTGACATATGAAAGAAGCCAGTTGGCAAAGAACTTGGAACCCTTTCCTACCTGGGATACACTCAAAAACAGAGCATGCTCAAGAAAAGCCCTCCTCGTAGGAATGCCAGAGCAAAACCCTCCATATGAAAATACTAGAGAAAACAGGCTGTGAAAATGACCTATTAACTGTCCTTAAGACCCTGTGCTTACTAGTGTATCTCTTTCCAACTCACTAGCCTGTTGCTGGATATTTGTTTAACTATGCAATACCTCTGAAGTATTAGAGAGAGAAACAAACTGATTTACTTTGTAGTGTTTTACTTTGAGGTTTCCAAGGTATGACCACTTGGCTTTCACTCTGCCAAAGACTCCTTACAGACAAGGAAAATTGTTCTGTGTCTGGGGTGTCATGGTTAACACGTCAAGCTTCATCCTCAAATAAGAGAGATGATATGAGATGCAGAGGCTACAGGACAAGAGTTCACATTCCCATTCATCTGCAGTATGGAAAACTCAATTCTTCTCTTTTTTTATATCACGCAGAAAAATAAATTTTGGCTCCTACGATGCATTAAAATTTTTCCACTTACCTAGCACAAGAGAATAAATACAGTTGGGCATTGGTGGCACATGCCTTTCATCCCAGCACTCGGGGGACAGAGGCAGGGGTATCTCTGTGAGTTAGAGGCCAGACTGGTCTACAGAGCGAGTTCCAGGACAGGCTCCAAAACAATACAGAGAAACCCTGCCTCAAAAAACCAAGGAGAGAGAGAGAGAGAGAGAGAGAGAGAGAGAGAGAGAGAGAGAGAGAATAAATATAGTGAATCGTGTAGATACCTGTACTTATTTCTGGTTAAACAATACATGTTTATGTGTGTAGATAGACGTGGTATTACTGGGGCTTTTAAAAGGTTGCTAAAGTGGTGGGCATTTCTACAATTTGGTTAAAACGTTATTAAGTCAATAATAGGTTTCTTGCAGTTGGGGAAATGATAGTTTGGTGGTCTAGTTTGCTTAACATGCACAAGGCTCTAGATTCAATCTGTAGCACTGCAGGATGAATGAAGGAGGGTGTGAGTAACAGATGGTGGATGGATAATGGATGGGTGGATGAGCAAATGGGTAACAGCCTTCTCTCTCAGTAACGGGGCTTAAGGCATGCTGGCAGTTGGGGCACAGAGTAGTCAAGACACACTTTCTCCTACCCCCTCCCATTGGAAAGAGGAACTTCCTGAAGTCACTCCAAAGCAGGCTTTAACGTAATGAAAGCCATTGCTTAGTATGCTAAGTTAAAATACAAGAAATAAGTGAACCTAAAGATGTCCTTTTCAGATGTCTCTCTCCTATGCCCAATGCAAAGTAATCCTCATCTTCAAAGACAAGAGCCTCCGGGAAGCTGAACCTTAGATCTCTCTGCATTTCCCCATTTATTACCATGAGGTCACCCTTAGCCCTCCATCCCTGCAGGCACACACACACCATTGACTACATCCATACTGTTTTCCCTGTATCTTTGAGCCTTCTCTTCTGAAGGGTGAGTTTGTTGCTTCGATCTGCATATTCTTCCTTGGTTAGTTTAACTTGTTACAGGCATCTTGGGAGGAAAAAAATCTTTCCTAGGGCTCAAGAGATGACTCTTAGGGCTGCTTTTTCAGAGGACTGGAGTTCAGTTTCCAGCACCCACACCATGGGACAGTTCACACTACCTGGAACTCCAGCTCTGAGGGATCAGATGCCTTTTACTGCCTTCTGCGGGCACCTGCACACCTGTGCGTGCACACGCATGCGCGTGCGTGCGCACACACGTGCACATGCACTAAAAGGAATTCTTTAAATTAAAAAAAAGTCACACATAAATACAAACTTAAAAAGAAAATTTTAAATTAAAAAAGAAAGAGAGAGAAAGAAATCATTTCCCTACACTGCAACTGTGGATTTGAAGAGATATAGAAGTTGGGTCAGGAGTAATAAAAGAATCGACTTCATCAGCCAGTGCTTTGTAGCCCTTTGTCAGACAGTGTAATGTAGCCATCAGATTTCCTTCCCTAGGTAGCATTTTTGCGGTGCACTTGGCCAAATGAACAGCTACACGGATGTCTATTGTGTCAAACCCTGTTAAATTCCAAAGATCTTTCTTTCAATTATTTACATTTCTCAACAGTCTTAATAACTTAAATAAGAGGCATCGATTACTGCATGTCCCTCCAGTGGAGAGGGTTCGATATCAAGACTGCCTCAGAAGGCTGTTTGTTCAATTTAATCTAAACAGAGAATTGGTTAAAAATGATCACTACAGCCTTTTTGAGTCACTGCATTATTGAATTTGCTGTCTTGGTTTAGTTCTTAATGATTTTCAGATATATGTTAGAGAAATTACACATCCTAAGAAAAAGCTATTAGCTTCTATCAGCTGTAGCTCCCTTCATAACCTGTCATAGATTTTCTGTGACTTTAATAGGTCGTGAAGTTACCTTAAATCTTTGTTGCACATTTCCCTTTTTGTTTTATTATTTCTATGTATTTATTTTCATTTCAAAAACCATTTATTTAAGGTCAGAGAGACGACTTGGCATTTAAGAGCCAAGATTCCCGCTCTTGCGGAGAATCTGAGTTCAGTTCCCAAAAACCCACCCGGTGACTCACAGCCATCTGTAACTCCAGTTCCAGGGAATCCCGTGCCTTCTTCTGGCCTCTGAGGGCATGAGGAATGCATACAGTGCACAAACATGCATGCAGGGAAAACAGTCATACACATGAAATAAAAATAGATTTTATAAAAAGAAAAAATATAACATTTATTTGTGGACATGTATGTATGGGCACACGTGTCACAGCATGTATGTGAAACTCAGAAAACAACTTATGGGAATCATATTTCTCCCAGCATATGGGTTCTGGGGAGTGGACCCAAATCATCAGGCTTTCCCAGCAAATGCATTTGTGCATTGGAAGCTGTCTCTCCAGTCTGTCTGTCTAATTATCTGTCAGTCATATATATCTACTATCTATTTACCAACTATCTGTTTATCAGCAATCTGTCATCTATTCAGACAAGGTCTTGCTCTAATAGGCCAGGTTAACTTCGAACTTGCATTGATCACCCCAGGATTATGTTTGCCTCTGCACACTAATTGCCTACTTCAGTGAGCAAATAGAAAAGAGACATATAGGCAAATAGTTTCTCTCTCCTTAATTTGCTTCTTTGTTTTGTTTTGGGTGCATTTGTTGTTGCCATTTTTGTTTTTATTTATGAGACAAGATCTGAATGGCTCAGGCTGGCTTCAGGCTGGCTGTGTTCCCTAGATTGACCTCCAACCTGGACCCTCGCAGACTCAGATTTCAGGGTGATGATGGATCTATAGGAGTGTTCCTTCTCTTCTGCCAATAATATCACTTTTCACTTTTCAACTGGTAAGTACTCAATTTTAATTTATTTACTTAATTTTTATTACACGTACAGTGTTCTGTCTGCATATCTGACTGTAGGCTAGGAGAGGGTACCACACCTCATTACAGATGGTTGTGAGCCACCATGTGGTTGCTGGGAATTGAACTCAGGACCTCTGGAAGAGCAGTCAGTGCTCTTAACCTCTGAGCCATCTCTCCAGCCCATAAGTGCTCAAAGTTTTAAAGCCATTGGTTTCTCTTCTGAACTCACCCACTACTCCTCCCTGGTGATAGTTGCTGAAAAGCTATCCTTAAAAGACAAGTGTCCAGGTGGGCATTGGTGGTGCACGCCTTTTATCCCAGCACTCAGGAGGCAGAGGCAGGCGGATCTCCGTGAGTTCAGAGCCAGCCTGATCTACATAGCGAGTTCCAGGACAGGTTCCAAAACAATACATAGAAACCCTGTCTCTGAAAACAAAAAAACAAACAAACAAACAAACAAAAACACAAAGACAAGTGTCCGATGGGGTAAATTACCAGTTAGGGAACCCCAGCTCCCATCCTCCTATCCTCTGCCGTAATTCACAAACCTTTTCATATTAAAAGGGAGGCACTTTCTTAAGATTCGGTGTTTCTTGATGATACAAAGCATCCTTAAGAAAGGTTGTTATTTTTGTATCATGGTAGTGGACAAAGAAAATGAACATTAGCAAAGATGTGAGAAATTCATTTTAAAAAATTTTTCCATGCAAACTTAAAATCTTAAGGTAAGATTACTAAACAAGATAGAGTCGGCCTCCCGTTAGGTTGGATTTCCGAATAAGCATTTATATGCCTTTTCAAAAAAGTTAGCAACAGCGTTTTCTATTCAGTGTGTGGCAGATGAGATGTATTGAAAGGGCCCAGACTGTGCCACAATGGCACGAGGGTTATTTTGAGTCTGAGACTGACAGAACGCTAGGAAGAGCTATTGCTTTGGTCCACCACTTCTGCATTTAAAAAAAAAAAAAAAAAAAAAGTCAGTTTCAAGACTGTGGTTATAGCTTAGTTATAAGAGTGCTTGCCTCACAAGCATGAAGCCCAGGGTCCAATCCCAGCACTGTAGAAACCAGACATGGTGGCTGCTGCTTGCATCCCCAGCACTCAAAAGGCAGAGATAGAAGGATCAGAAGTTCAAAGGTCATCCTTGACTATGTTCAAAGACAGACTGGGATACATGAAACCTTGTCTTTACAACACCAAGAACAGAGTCTGGAGCTATAGCTGGGTGTTTAAGAGTACTTGCTGCTCTTCCAGAAGACCTGAGTTTGACTCCGGCACCCATGCCAAGTGGCTCACAACTGCATGTATCTCTAGCTCCTGAGGATCTGATGGCTCTGGCCTCTGCAGGCCCCTGCACTCAGGTACACATGCATTAATTACAAATAATAAAAATAAATCTAAAAACAGCTACTAAAAGGACAAAGGAATCATTCTGGCTTAGTGCATAAAAATACTTGCTACGTTTGCACAGCCTGGTAGCCTAGATTTGATCCTCAGAACCCACTGTGGAAAGAGAACTAACTCTAACCCCCATGTACATGCTGTCTTAGCTAGGGTTCCTATGGCTTCATAGGTTTCTATGAAGAGACACCATGATCATGGCAACTCTAATAAAAGGAAATACTTAATTGGGGCTGGCTTACAGCTTCAGGAGCTTAGTCCATTATCGTCATGGCAGCAGGCAGGCAGACATGGAGCAGGAGAAGGAGCTCAGAGTTCTACATCCAGATCCACAGGCAATAGAAAGTGAACCATGTCACTGGACATAACCTGACCATAGGAAACGGCAGAACAAACCCCCAACAGTGACACACTTCTTCCAACAAGGCCACACCTACTCCAACAAAGCCACACCTCCTACTAGTACCCTATGGGGCCATTTTCTTTCAAACCACCATACATGCCGTGTCACATGTAATTATTATTATTATTATTATAGGGGATTTTTTTTTACTTTAAAAATCAGCAGCTGCGGGGGAGGAGTGTGTTTTCTCACTTGTCCTTACCCTACCCTCCCAAACTCAACTGCTTTCATCTTTTCTGCCCACCGGAAGATCTCCTCCCAGCCTGGGAAGATCAACTGTGCTGGCTAAACGATACTCAATGCTGAGACAGACTCGCCCAAGTGAGAAATCCCCTGAACAGATGTTTTCTTACACAGCCACCATCGCCTCTCCCCTGTTAACCGGGAAGTCATTGGTTCTCTCGCAGAAATTGCCTTTGTTAAAATGATGGGTATGCTTCAAATTCTTGTTTGTTTGTTTGATTGATTTTTTGAGACGGAGTTTCTCTGTGTAGCTTTGGAGCCTGTCCTAGAACTTACTCTGTAGACCAAAGTGGCCTCTGAACTCACAGAGGTCCACCTGCCTCTGCCTCCCAAGTGCTGGAATTAAAGGTGAGCACCACCACAGCTTACCTAGGCTTCAGATTCTAGCCTCTTGGGGTCATATTATGTTGTATGATACTATTTGGGGGAGGAGACTTGAACAAACATCTATTCACCTCAAATAGGGAACTAGGATGACTCAATATACAGACAGATATCATCCAAGTTCGACTTGATGAACCGATGAGTCTATTGATTACTTACAGGAACAGAGATGACTCAGAGACAACTGCATCACTATAACTCCCCAGCATGGGTGACAACTCATAAGAGCTGGACCTGCAGCTGGACTGATAGTTGCTTCTCTCTGGTACTGACTGGTATGAATCCCATCCAGGCAGCTCAGCTTATCTGAAGGTTATTTATACTTGAGAAGCTGAGTATGTTCAGTCAGTTTCAGGGATTTCCTGAAGCTTTTGAGTAGTGTATTTGCTGAGCTTAAGGAGCCTCTCTGCAGGGTGAATGCTCCACCTCCCCTTAGAACATCCTGTTTCTAGTGGAACTTCCCTCCGAGACAGAGACTATGAACTCAGAGGAAATCGCTCCACAACACATGTCCTTGTGAACCCTTATATAATTATACCTGTTTGTTTGTCTGCTTGCTTGTTAATCTGGCCTTTTAGTCAGGATCCAGGAAGAAAATGTAAAAGCTCACAGAAAAGGTTGACTTCTCAAGAATGCTTTTCATTTTCAATAGAAATCATTTCCTGCCATAATGGTTTGATTTTTATTCTAGTAAATGTCAGGAAAAAGCTTATGGAAGTATAGATGTAATCTGAATTAGACCCATATCAACACTTCCCTCAGATGTTATGATTCTTGCGCATTCTGGGTTGAGATTCTGATATGAAATACAATGGGAAAATGATAATTTAAAGATCTTTTGTTATGTATTGTTCAAAAAAATATGTAAAGTCAAATGCCAGTGTGTAATATATAATACAGCATTTTTTTTCAGGGCTATATAACAAAATCATAAGATATATGAGCTACTTTTGCTTCTGCCGCCTCAGGCATGCTAGACAAGGACCTACCACTAAGTCTACCCGGCTCTTACTGTTACACCATCAAGACTTATCTTTAACTCATTTTAACACAGTAGACTCTCAATAATTACTGAACTGTTGTATGAACAAAGAATGTTGGCCTGCGTGTATGATGTGCATATGTTTGGTTTTTGTCCCTGGAAGCTTGTCACTTAACACTCTTGGGATTTCCTAAGTGAGAAGATGGCCTTTTGTCAAACAGCCCCTTTTGATCACAGCCAATGAAGGAGACCCTGCCTCCAACAGTGGGGCCTTCCTCCCAGATCCAGTATAAGGCACAAACCACACCCGAATGCCCATTTCCACAGAGAGATCCTTTATTAACCAGAAAGAAAAATTAAAGGGATCACTTTCTGACTCAGGCAGAAAAACAGCCACCGATGACCCTTCGGGTGCCATTCTTAAGAAGAGAAAAGGGGAAGGTCTGTGTTAGAATGTGCTAGAATGCACTAGAAGATAGAGGATGAGGGAGAAAGGGAAGAGGGCAAGAGAAAGGGGGCAGGAATATTTGTCCCAGAGAGAGAGGAGACGGACATGGCCCATAGGCAAATGGCACTTTATAACGGTAAAGGGGAAACCTCGTGTTAGGATGAGGCGTTTGATTTTAATTGGGCATGTTAGTCAGGTAAACCGAGGGGAGCTTTGATTGCTGGACCTTGGTAGTCAGCCACAGGAGGAGGATGTGGCCAAATAAGGGACGTTAGGCCAGCGCTAGGAGTGAGTGTAACCTAATGGCTTTTAGCAAGGCAGAAGAAATGGGGAGAAGGGTAAGGCCTGCCAGAGCCAGATGTTCAAGTGAGCCAGCGGCCCTTCACCCATTTTTACATGGAGATGACTTGGGGTGGGGGCCTTGGACAGCCTCAGGACAGCTACACCCCAGCTGCATTATACCCCCAGATCACTAACAATATTTTAACATCACACACACACACACACACACACACACACCATGTTGAATCCTTTCAGTGTGGCTTATATGTACACAATTAGAGAGTTGACCATTTGGAATTGGATAGCCAATCAGGTGGCTCATTCTTGACAAAGACTGTTTCTTCTTTAGAAGACAAAAATACTGACACTGAGAGACAGCTCAGACGTGAAATGCTTGCCGTTGTAAGCAGAAACAGCTTAAACTGAGCTCTACAGCCCACATCATTCCATTATTTCCAGAGTCAGGTAGATCCCAGGGTCACTGGACATCTAGCCTAACTAAATTGGCACGTTCCAAGCCAGTGAGAAACTCTGTCTCAAAAAAGAAAAAAAAAAAATCTGCCTGGCCAGATGGCTCAGTGGGCAAAGGCACCTTTGCTGCCAAGCCGGACAACCTGAGTTCTATCCCGAGGACCCACATGGTGGAAGGAGAAAACAGACTCCTGCAAGCTGTCCTCTGACCTCCACAAGAGCTCCACAGCACAATCAAGCACACATTCTCACACACACACACTCACACATTCTCACACACACATACACACTCATGCACATACACCACACACTCTCACACACACACACACACAGGAGATGCTATGAATTGTGAAGATTAAGTCAAGCAGCACACATACAGTGCTTACATCACACCAAGCTCACAGTGGGTCCCTTTAGACGGCAATGATTCTTCACCTTACCTGTGAGGGAAGATCTCTCTACCTTGTGACACCAGGCTGATCCTGATGGGAAGTGGCTACCTTTTAATAGTGTGGGTGGGTGTGTTAAGCCGGGATTCTCTAAGGGAACACACAGATAGAATGAATCTATACATAAAGAGAGTTTATTAGAGTAGCTTCCAGGCTGTGGTCCGACTAGTTCAGCAATAGCTGTCTAGCAGTGGAAAGTCCGAAAACCCAGTAATGTTCAGGCCACCAGGCTAGATGGCTCTCTCATCTGGTCTTCAGTACATTCCAGAATCGCCAAGAATGCCTGTGAAGGAATGGACTTGCCGGTGAGAGCTAGAGTGAAGGCAAGCAAGCAGGCAAAGAGGCGGGTCTTCCTTCTTCCACGCCCTATAACGTGTGGCCAAGGGTTAAGGTGGATCTTCCCATCTCAAAAGAGCCAGATTAAAGGTCTGGATCTACTCCAAATGACTTGATTAAGAAAGATCCCTCAAAGGTATACCCAGCCAATTGGGCTTTGGTCCAGATGAGTCAAATTGACAAATTACTAGCCATGGCAGTGAACTTTCTATCTTCTGCACAAGCTCTCCCTTGCCTCTCTTAGAAAACCAGATAAAGGGACACCAAATACCTGCCTAGCAAGCAGGTGTGTTTTGGTTTGAATGAATGTCCCCATACTATCTGGCATTTGGATACCTGATCCCCAGTAGCTCACACTATTTGGGGAGGTTTAGGAGGTGTGGCCTCACTGAAGGAAATGTGTCACTGGGGACGGACTTTGAAAGCTTAAATCCCAGAGCCGAGCCATTTCTGGCGTAGTGTGCTCCCTGCTTCCTAACTTCGGGGATCCGGAGATGGGAACTCTGGATAGCTGCTGCTGTCACGTCTGTCCCCTGATGCCACAATTAAGTGCCGCGATGGACTCTCCAGAACTATAAGTCCATGTGCACAGTGAAACCACGGGGCAGGACGACTCCGTGGGTAGAAAAAATAAACAGTTTACTGGGGCCAAGCAGCTGGGCTGTCTCACCAACACAGAGCGACGCCCAGCTGGGAGAGCAAGTAGGCTTTGTAGGGTCCTCAAGGCTTAAGGTAGATCCCTTCTGCTAGAGCTGTGTTTCTCTCCGGTCTTGAATGAAGCAGGCTGGAAGGGAGGGGTCTGTGCCTGTGGCAATCAAGCCAGTTTATGGGTAGCAGATGTCATTTTGCCTGTGGCAGATGGCTGTTTAGGGAGGAATGAGGGAACTTCAGTTATCTGGTAAACAATGTCCCTGAGTCACAGGGTCTCTGAGAAATGTGGGAGGGAGGGGTTAGGTTTCCTCTGGGTGTCTAATCCGACTAAGGTCCAGTAGCCCATCTAGGGTAGCCACAGCTGCACTGCCACCTTAGGGGTCACTTGGTGACCTAACACTTCTGTAAGCTGTCTTGGCCATAGTGTTTATCACAGCCCTTACAGATATTTAAGCAAGGGCCAACAGAGACCAGTTATGTTAGTTACTTTGATGTCTGCTGTAGCAATGTTCCTGACTAAAGCAACTTAAAGAAACGGGAGGGGGAGGGAAGGGAAGGGGAGGGAAGGGGAGGGAAGGGGAGGCCTTATTTCGGCTCATTTTGAGGGTTCAGCCCATGTTGACGGGAAAGTCATAGTGACCAGAGCATGAGGCAGCTGGCCAAACAGCCAGGGAGGAGAGAGTGATGAGGGCGTGTGCTCAGCTCACAACGCTGGTGCTGCCCATATTCAGTGTAGCCCTTCCCACCCCAGGTTACCCAATCTAGAAAACCACTCACAGACATGCCGGGAGGTGTCTTCTAAGTGATTCCAAGTCCAATCAGTTCAATGGTGAAGATTAATCATAGCCACGTCTTTGCCGAAGAAAAAGGTAATGAAACTCAACCATCCTGAAGCAGCAAGGAACTTAGAGTGAGCAGCTTTCTCACGGGGAAGATCAAATAAGGCCAGTGTGACTGCAAGTATTTTCCTTGTCCACTCCTATGTGTCCTAAGAAGCCTCCCATGGTGCACTCCTTCCGTGTAGCTCCTCCCCCTCTCCCGGTTTGGAGCTGCCCGGTTCACGCATCCCTGTCTGCACAAATAAACTCTTTAACATATTATCATGTCTTGGGCACAGGGATCTTGATCCCATCTGGCTTGATTCTGCCTGGCTTTTGTTTTTCCATCCACTTGATACAGTCTAGGGGGCTTGAAATTATAAAGTATAGGGGGTCTTGATCAGCTTGGTTTCTCCTCCCCCCCCCCAATTAAAGAATTAAAAGGCAGGAAAATCTGAAACTCAACAGGTAGCAGCAGAGAGATCTCAAGCACTGAAAACGAAACCGGCAGTTAAGGGAGACATTTATTGGGGGGGGGGGGGTGGGAAACGTGCACGCAATAGACAGAGGAAAAGGCCTTCAAAGCATTGGGGGGAATCAGAAGGCCCAAAACCGAGCCTCTTCTTAAGGGCTTGGGGTTTTAAAGTCCAGGAAGAGTCCTCCTGACCTACTTTCCGGTTTGTCACTTTGGAGACAGGTTGCTTGGTCCACAGCTGTGGTTATGAGGCCTGAAAAATTTCTATCCCTCAATAAGCCTCTCCACTGACACAGCAATCCAAATCGGACCAAATAAAACTGAACTAGAAAAAAAAAGGCCATGTTTAATGGATACAATGTTCCCAGATGGCCTTCCCCGAGAGAGGTCTGGTTTCTGGCGGGCAATTTAAATACCCTGTGGGTATTTGAGCATCTCTGGGGGAGGAGCCATCATTTGGTGCACTTCCTGAGATGCAGCAGGGTTTGGAGGGAGATAGGGGAGGGGGCTTGGGTGGAACTTCCACCAGAACATTCCAGACTCTTTGCTGTGTATATGGATGCTAGGGGCTGGAGTGATGGCAGAGGGGTTTATCACATCCCAGTGCAGAACCTTTTCAAGGCCAGGTATGTTTTCCTGGGTCTTCACATGGAAAACGCACTTGGCCTCACATTGTGTGACCGACATGTCTAGATCTAGCCTTGAACTTGTTGAGCCGGTCCCTCAACAAGGGCCTGCTGGTGGGGGATTGAAGAAGAAGCCAGCCATGTTGGAAACTCACCACGTCTAACCATGACCCCTCTCCCTCTCTGTCTGCATCTACCTAACTCCTGTTCTCTCACACTGAATCTCCCTTCCAGCAGGAGCAGGAGATTTCCTAATTCCAAACCAAACCTTTTGAGCTGCGCACCTCCGATGCACAATGACAGAAAGGACCAAGAGGTGGTTCCCACATTCACTTCCATCTAATAGAATCATCCCCTACAGGGTCCTGCTGTGCTGAGCTCATTGTTTCTCTTTCGCAGAATGTGGACTCGAGTTTCGGCTCTCAGGGAAAACTAACTAAGAGAAGCAATTCATAAAAGGCGGCCAGCAAAGGCTGCCTGTGAAGGCCAGAGGAGGCAGGGTAGGGAGATAGAAGCCGGAAGCACTGCTTTAACCTTCTCCCGTTCTGTTTTGGAGTAACAATTAATCAAAACCACACCGAGCGTCCATTTCCGAGATTAGTATTCACTCAGCCATGAGGCCACGTTCCAGGATGATCTTGAATGGAGATATTGTAACTGGTTGCTATCAACTTTGACCACAGCAGATGTAAAATAACGGATCCCGATATTCTTTGGGAAACTTTTGAGTTCTTTTTCCTGAAAACTAGAAAAGACATCTTTTTCCTTTCATCAATGTGTTTCTCTTTGCTGAGGGGGTTG
Source organism: Phodopus roborovskii (assembly GCF_943737965.1). Taxonomy (NCBI): domain Eukaryota; kingdom Metazoa; phylum Chordata; class Mammalia; order Rodentia; family Cricetidae; genus Phodopus; species Phodopus roborovskii. The sequence goes on from NW_026126642.1 coordinate 117,581, forward strand.
TGCGGTTTCCATTCAGCCTGGGCTAGAGAGAAAAGCTTTCTCCTGGGCGACTATTAGCAATGCAAAGGAAAGGGAGGACCCAGGAGCTGCGTAAAGGAATTCTAAGGGGTGCCTGCCATCATTTTGCCTTTGTGCCTGCTTCCTAGGGCGAATTCATCCCTAGCCCTTGAAAAGATTAGCGGGAAGATACTGGAATTAATAAGGAATCCTAGAGCTGCTTGACTTCAATAACTCACGAAGAACTTTAAAAGGGGGAAAAATGAAATATGAGAAAAGATGGAGTTCTTCCCTTAAACAAATAAACTCGTTTATTAAGGATCCGCCTTCATAAAATGGTTGACAGCTTGCCCTCCTCCCCTAGGCTCTGGCACCAGCAACAAAGAGGAGGGCCAGGTTTGCACAGCTGTTGCCTTAAGAACTGCATAACAAAAGACTGAGACTTCAACCCAGACTTGGAGGGGAGGAGAGAGAAAGATCACTAATATTCAGGGAGTAAAGAGCCTGTCAGAAGTCTTCACAGAGTCAGGAAAAGGGTTTTCCAAAGGGCCAACCTCTGTGTTTCTGAGGGGAATCCGGGCTCTGAAGCGCCTGCCGGAGGGAGAAACTACTGGCCCAGACTGGGGGGCGGGGGTGAAGAGTCCATTGCTTCCGAGCTCAGAGGCTGGAGAGCTATTCGGTTCTTGCTTTGAATGCCTGGGGTCAAGTGAAGGATAACTTAAAGAGCTTGCCTGCTGCTTTCCCTGACTTCTGCAGTTTGCCCTAGACTGAATCTTCCTAGTAGAAGATTGGGCTCTAGGAAGGCAAGAGAAAGAAACCCATTCTTGCTTTGCAAATGTTTCTCCGGGCTTGCGCGTCTCTTCAAAAAGGAAGGGAAAGGGGAGGAGGAGGAAAGGGAGGGGGAAGAGAGAGGGGGAGGAAGGTGGTGGAAATGAGCGATTGAAACACAAAGTCTCTTGGGAAATATACAAAAGCTACTTTAGGGTATTGATTATTTATAAACCAAAAGACACCAAGGCATCCAGACAATAGATGCCAAAAGAACAAAGAATTAGAACATTAAATCAGAAGTAAAAGAAGATGGGATCTCAGCGGAGCAAACCCTCTTGGGGTAGAGATGGACAATGTTCCCTTCCTTCAGTGTGGCAGCTGTCCCCTCCTGCCTGCCATCCACTGGGCGTGCACAGCTGAAACCCAAATCCAGTTGGTCCCAATGGTTCACTTCTTTTTCCCACTGCCCTTGAGCTGCATAAGAACTGTGGCCATTTCTGGCAGTCCCAGTGACATTAAGGCAACAAATGTCCTTGGGATGCCTCCTAGGTACAGGGTCCTTCTGAAAGGTCTCAGAATTTAAAGGGAAAGAGAAATACAAGCAGGCGCTCTCGTTGCAATACATTAGATTCTGGAAGCATCTCTTTCCTAGAAAAAGAAACTGGCCAGCGGAGGTAGCACAGGCCTTGACTCCCAGCATTTGGGAGTCAGAGGCAGGAGGACGTCTGTGAGTTCATGGTCAGCCTGGTGTATAGAGTGAGTACAAGGAGAGGCTCCAAAGTTATACAGAGAAACTCTGTCTGGGGGGGGGGGGAGGAAGGAAGAAAGGAAGGAGGAGGAGGAAAGGGAAAAAGAAGCTCTTGATGGGAGAAGGGAAAGGAGGCAGGCAGCCAGTCCCAGTTCATGTAAGAGCCACACTTGGTCCGGATGTAACGGAGGAACAATGTTCCACAGGAGTCCCCAGAGAAACCATGCATAAAAAAGAACGGAAGCCAGGGCACCTTGTGCCCCGGAGAACGATGCCATCACCAAGGAGAATACTAATTTAGGAGGGTCCCGGAAATGGCTCCGTGGGTAAAAGGCCCAAGTTCAGCACCTCGGAACACATGTGAAAGCTGAGTGTTGAGGCTGGAGAGAGAGGTCAGCAGTTAGGAGCGCTGGCTGCTCTCCCGTAAGACTCAGGTTCAGTTCCCAGCATCCACGTGGGCACAAGCATCTGTATTTCTAGTTCCAAGGGATTCATTCAGTGTCCTCCTCTGGCTCCTCAGGCACTGCGTGCGTGTGGTGCACAAACATGCACTCAGGCACACACACTAAAACTCAATTTAAAAACCGAGTGTTGTGGCTTGCGACTATACTACAGTAAGACAGGATGCAAGAGGCAAGAGAGTCCCTGGAGGTTCACAGGCTACCATATTCGGTATCCAACATCAGACGCAGTCTCAAATGAGGCGAGAGTCTGTGGCATATGCACACTGGTGCGCACACAGGAACATACATACATACATACATACATACATACATACATACATACAGAGAGAAAGAGAGAGAGAGGAGTTTAGAAATACCAAGGACCTCGGAGGCCCTGAAGGTCTCTAGCAGTGACCTCCTATTGGAGATAGAAGACAACTGGATGATGTAATGTGGAGAATAATTTAAAGCTGAAATTAGAAGGAAGCTGCCAGAATAGAGTGCAGGGGCCCCAGACATCTCAGACAGTACAGCATCAGGGTTGAAGTTCCTGCTCACATGCATACTATACTCTTAAGCATCTAGCTTTACCTTTTGAAAAAAAAGCCAAGCTCGTATCAGAGTATGCTAGAGTTAACAGGGTTTGTATACCATTGTAAGGGAGAAACCAATGTACCTTCAGAGGCTTACAGAATGATGTTGACCGACTATTTGGCCATCGCTTGGCTCAGTTGAGTTGACACTTGAAATTTAGCATCTCAGAAAATCACTAGTGTCTGTCGAGGGGATTAAATAGGCCTGGACTAAGCCCAGAGCAATGAAGAGAGTGATAATTAAAAATGAAGAGGAGGTTGAGTTTGAGCAGGCAGGAGTTTCAGCTGGCAGGGAACATCAGTCAGCCTGGTGTGTAAGGGGCTCACACCTTCCTGTTCTACTTCAGAAGAGCACCCAAGGCTTGAGAGCTTACATGGTAAGCCAAAGGAAAGGTTAAATTAAAGATCAGTGAATTCTGCCATGAACCCCAGAGAGACTATAGTAACGAAGTGCCCGTGACAGGGTGTCCAGGCAGTTAAGAAAGCAGGACAAGTCTAAATGCAGGGCTGGAGAGACGGCTCAGAGGGTAAGAACATTGGCAAGCTCTTCCAGAGGTCCTGAGTTCAATTCCCAGCAACCACATGTGGCTCACAACCCATCTGTAGTGAGATCTGATGCCCTCTGCTGGCTTGAAGGCAGAACACTGTATACATAATAAATAAATCTTTAAAAAAATAAATAAAGGTCTAGATGCATTCCCCGAATACCCTTGGCTAAGCCTACCCATTACCACCACCACCAGCAGCAGCAGCAGCAGCAGCACCCCAACAGAAGACTGGTTTTCTTTTTGAAGAAACCAGAACAGAGGAACCTGGAGCTAGGCATGAAAGCACTTGACAGAGGGCCTACCCTGCACCTGGAAAGATACAGAGCAAGTTCAAAAGCATAAAAAAATCCATACAAGAACATACAAGAAAATTCAGGGTTCAAATAGCATAACATTCCAGTTGAGAGGACTGAGAGAAAATGGATACAAAGAAATTATTGAGGAAAGTTCTTGGAATCGAACCTGAGTAAAAGAGACCTCAAAGCCGACTCTGCAATGACACACTTCCTCCAACAAGGCCACGCCTCCTAATAGTGCCACTTCTCCCAAGCCACCACAAGAGCAACCCCAGCCTGTCAGGGCTTTCTTGTAAAAAGAAAAGTGTTGGCTTTTGTCCCGAAGGGTTATTTTCCTCCTACCAGTGGATGAGTTTTGAGTAAACAGATTTTTGTTGTCCCTGTCTAAAGAGGAGCGCTCCTTCAGGCCATGATGGTGTTTGAAGTGTAGTATGATGTATCCTCAGCTCAATGAGTGCCTTCCTCATCCCCATCCTCCTCCTCCCCCTCCTCCCCACCCTCCTCACCCTCTTCACCCTCCCTCACCCTCCTCACCCTTCCTCATCCCCATCACCCTCCTCACCTTCTACCCTCCTTACCCTCCTCACCCACCCTCCTCTAAGGCAGACAGCTTAGCAGACTCCACCACAGTCCCGAAAGATCATTAATACTGCAGGGCCAGAGCTGGAAGTGACAAATCCTTGGCTGAGCCTGAGTCATAGTCTAGATGTAAACAACAAATTTAGAAGCAGCGTCTGTGCTGAGGTCATTCCATGTGGCCAGTGGACCTAGCGCCTGCCCTACAATGGCCCCTTTGTCATATTTATGTCCCTAACCGCAGCTGTGTTGCTCCAGCTTCCTTATGGGGCAATGTCCCCTTATTTAACTAAATGCAAGCTTACTTTTCCCTTCTGAGTTTCTCGGGAGGGAAATCACACAGTAGAAGACACTGTAGAGGCCCCAGGCCTCCTTTCTGACACTTTGCCTTCATTTTTTTGTGGCAGGAAACAGAGAACTGGCAGCTTCAGGCCAGAGCTGAGATCTGGGCAGCCCTCCCTCCAGGACCTTTATTTTAGAAGGTACAACTTGCAACATCTCCATGCACTTCTGGCAGGAGAGCAAGAAGAGAAAGGGTTGTTGGGATGCTAAGAACAGAGGAAGACTAAGGCAAAACAAACCCACTGACCAGAACTGTTTGAGAGACTGCTGTAACCTAAGACAAACTGAAATACCAGGTACAGTGTATGGCTTTCAAACCCGGAAGACGGTCAGTATGAACGGACTACAGGAGACCATCAATGGAGACGTAAATACCTCAGATCATCTACGCTGCCATTAGTACTAGAAACTTTTGTATTAGTACAATGATTGTTAGACAGAGTCTCACTATGGAAATTAGTGGAATACACGATGCCTTATATAATGAAATAAAATGTGAAATCAGCCAGGCCTGGAATCTGTATTCTGAAGGAAAGCAAGGACCTGAGTTTGACCTTGAATAAACTTGAGTCTGATCATTGAGTCTGGAGGACTGAACTTGCCTATAATTGACTGAATATCTACTGCCCCAAGAAGAACAGGTTCTCCAAGTAGATATTGAGCTGGAATTTGGGTTCTGAGAAACTTATACTTTCCCCCATTCCAAACAAGGAGAACAATCTTGGGTCTGATCCTTTAATTTAAGGCTTGACACCACCTCTGTCACATTTCCCCCTTCAGACGTTCTTCAGGAGTGACCTCATTGTCCCCAGGCTTTTCTTAGTGATCCGAAGTCTAGTCTGAAGATCAAGAGATGGATATTAACGTCTTGCTGAAAGGTCTTTTTCTGTAGGAAAAAAAAAAAAAAAAAACCTCTCCACTTCTGGCATCAGATATGTGAATTTTTCCCATACCAAGCAATAATCCAATTCTCTGCAGACACCTACTGGTGTCACACAATTTAACTCAGCTCTGACACTATCCACCTGGAGATAGCATCAGCTTTCATATGACCTCACCACTGCATGTGTCTACCAGACATCGAGGTTATTGCCTGTGCTTCAGCCAACCGGCTGTGACTCAGGGGTTCCCATCTTGGCTTGGCCCTTTGCTAGAGAAGCTCAGAGCAGAGTGAAGGGTTTTACACACTAGTCCTTGCTTACTATAAAAAGGCACAACTCAGGGACAGGAGAACATGAAAGATGGACCAGATTGATGAAGGGCAAAGGACAGAGAGCTGCCAGCCAGATCCAGGGATGCCACTCTCTGAGAAAAAGCTCTGAGACTCCAGAGTGCACACTGTTATGCTGTAGAGCCTCTTACCAAACAGAAGCACTACCCTACTCTTGGGGGCACTTGTGACTGCCCTCATTACATAGGCACAGTTGATTAAATCGTTAATCACTAGTGATTAATTCAACACCCCCAGCCTGTCTTCTCCCCATTTGGTAGGGGGTTCATGGGGTCGCTGAAAGTCCCAGCCCTTTAATCACTAACTTGTTCCCATGGCAACCATCATGAGGTTACCCAGGCATCCCCAACCATCAGTCATCTCTTTGTCATATGAAAAGATTCGTCACTTTAGAGACTCTAGGTTTTTAGGATCTGTGTGCCAGAAAGCAGGGACAGACTATATTTATAACAATTATTACAAATTATGATATCACACTATTCAAATCAGAAGAAAAGATCATATCTGAAATATGTAGGTGTACTTTGCAATGGAGAAGAGGTAGTGACAAATGAAATTTTATGTTGAATCTTCAAGTTGAGTTTTATTTTCTAAGACAAGCTGATAAAATCATCTGACACCCAGGAAATATCTATCAGCCAGTCATGGTATGAGGAAGGCACTCATTTCTCCACAGTGAAATATTATCTGGTATCAACAAGGGGAGACAGACAATACCACGTGTCCAATGCACTGACTATGTAGGCAGGTGCAGAATCTTCATTCAATTCAGTCATCCAGCAGGGAATGGCCTTTCCAGTCAGTGGGAAAGAATGAGAGTATGGGCTGTTAAAGGATGTAAGACGTCCGAAGTGAAGAGATTGTGTGGGCCAGCATTGGATGCATAGTTCAGTCAGATGCTAAACAAATATGGAGAGCCTCCTGAAGAGAGTGGCCTGTAGGAGATGACCCACTCTATCTATCATACAATCCCACAGATTCCAAAGTGCTATCCTATGAAATTTCAGTGCTATGGTTTGAACGTTTCCCACAAAACTTCATGTTTCCAAAACTTTGCCTTTGATTGCTTTATTGGTTTTATGAGAAGGGGAAGAGCCTCAAGCTAGGGCACTAGGTCTGTCTCTACACATGATCTCTCCTGCCCTGTTACAGTGCATCAAGGGCCAGGCAGTGGGGGCACGCACCTTTAATCCCAGCACTCGGGAGGCAGAGGCAGGTGAATCGTTGTGAGTTTGAGGCCAGCCTGGTCTACAGTGTGAGTTCCAGGACAGTCAGGGCTACACAGACACCCTACTTCGGAAAGAAAGGAAGGAAGGAAGGAAGGAAGGAAGGAAGGAAGGAAGGAAGGAAGGAAGAAAGGAAGGAAGGAAGGAAGCAAACAAGCAAGCAAGCATCCAGAGCCATGGCTAAACAAAGTCTTGTCCTTTATACATTACCAAGCACTTTGTTAAGGCAACAGAAAACCAAGGCCTATGAAAAGAAGTCAAGATTCTGCCTATTACCCACCTTTCTCCTCCCATCCTTTCTTACATGCTTTCAATTTTCCTCTCTTTTGTAATTTTTCCTTGCAAGCAGGACCCAGTTGTTATGTTTTCACTTTTAAAATCTTATATATAAGCCACCAAGAATCAGTCACAGAAGCTCTTTACGGAAGGAAAGTTAATGACTCTATGTATGTTTTAGGAAGTTGTCAACAGCTAGAAAGTAAGCCAGGGAAGGAGACATAGAACAGGGCGGGAATTTGCTGAGCCAATGAAAGGGTCTATCTTAAAGAGTCTAAGTCAAGATGGTGAGGATTGGGGGGTGGACAGAAAGGGAGAGGTAAGACAGATGAACGAGAATGGTCCCCATTGTCTCATAAGTTTGAATGTTCGGTCCCTAATTAGTGGAACTCTTTGGGAAGGGTTAGGAGGTGTGTCATTGTTGAAGATGCATCGCTGAGGGTGGGCTTTGAGGTTTCAGATCTCTCTCCTCTCTCTCTCTGTCTCTCTCTGTCTCTCTCTCTCTGCTACTTGCAGATCAGATGTGAGCTGTCAGCTTCTGCTCCTGAGCTGTGCCTGCTACCACACTCCATGCTGTGATGGTCATGAACTAAGCCCCTGAAACTGTAAGCAAACCCCCAAAGAAATGCCTTTATTTTTAAGTTATCTTGGTTGTGGTGTTTTAGCATAATAGAACAGTAACTAAACACAGTAGAGAGACACACGGAGCTTGACTTACAGCCACTCTACAAGTGCTGGAGTTTCTGAGGATTGGGCAAAGTAGGCTGGAAACCAATACACGTTTACTCTCCCATTGGGGGCCTTCAGTAGTTAATAATAGTTGCTTCCCTTCAACCATGGTTACCGTGGTTACCATGAAGCAATGAGACAGGCTTCTGGTAACACTCCCAAGATTCTAAGGCATGGAGAGTAATAGTTTGCTCACTAATGAGATCTTGTAGAAGACTGTATTAAATTTAGTAACTTGGCCATGACTTATCATTTCCAGAAGACTGGTATATTGGCACATATTTTGTAATCTCATATCAGGAGACTGAGGAAGGAGGAATTTGAGTTCAAGATTTGCTTGGGCTACCGGGTAAATTTAAAGCCAGCCAGGGCAATTTGGTGAGACTGTTTGAAAATAAAAATTAAAATAAAAAAGGGGGGCACCAGGGGGTAAGGCAGGGTAGAAGAAAACAGGCTAGATCTCCACTGAAGCATGTTGGTCTGGCAGGCATGAGCTCCTAGGTTCAAATTCTAGAAGATATAAAAATAAGAAACTTGAGAAAAGTGAATTTAGTGGAAAACGAATTGAATGAGCCGCAGACGCTAGCATTATTTTTCCATTCCATCATTTTTACTATTTGGTGTGACACACGCTTTGGGCTGTAATAAGAGGACAGAGTTGATTCCTGACTCCGTTATGATCTAGGACATGATGGAGAGATGACATGCTTTTACGCTATGCATTCCATCATTTGCAAAATATCCCATGATCATTAGGTACCAAGGAGGCAAAATGCCACCTACATGTGACCTGAGCCTTGCAAAGCTCTCATTCTTAGACAAAGAGACTATTGTCCAATAACTAATTGAGCACTTAGTTTTTTCTGTTTTTTCATCTATTTTATTGGTGAGGGGAACGTGTGTGACGTTTTAACGTGCAAGTCAAAGAACAACTTGCAGAAATCAGTTCTGGGTGTCTAACTCGGGTCAACAAGCTTGGCAGCAAGCGTGTTTAATCACGGAGCCATCCCACAGGCTTTGTGCACTTGGGTTTTTGATAACTCCTATGACCATAGCTTTGAAGATGAAAAGAGAGTCACAGGAAAGCACGGGACAGGAGTTTCCACCCGGATGCTGCGGCATGAAGCGGCACTTTTGACCTGTGATCTGACGACAATCTCCTGCCTCTGTAAACAAATGGAGAGTAGGACGCAGGTGCGCAGGCGCTGTACAGCTGCACAAAGGCCACAGTGCCTGGAGGGCAGAAAGGGCTGGCTGGAGGAGGCAAGGACTGCCATGTAAAGATGTGGGCACGAGTTAAGGGCTAGGTCTCTCCTCAAGGCTAAAAGAACTCTGCTGGGAGTACTTAAACAGGAAGCAAATCGAATTACATTTTTAAAAAAAAAAATATCGTCTCCAATAGAGTATATTAATTATACCTAATAATGGAGTTCACCGACATTTTCATGTATGTAATGCGGTTTGGTCATATTCCATGGCCAACACCCTCTCTAGTTCCCTTCTGCTCCTGCCAACCCTTCGTTTCCAACTCCCCCTTAGCCCCCGCCCCTCTCATGGCATTTTATTTCACTTACTATGTCTTCCTGTGTGGCACAGTAGGTTTCCTTGGAGCTGCTGACCAGGAGTGTGGGCACCTTGTGAGTGGCTGCACCGATGAAGGAAATGCCTCCCCTCCCCCAGCCGCCATTAGCTACCTACAGGTCCTTAGGGAGGGGCGGAGCCTTGGAAACCCCTCGCCCATCCGTGGCAGAGCGCTGACAGCCCCATTCTTGTTTAGGTCTTAAGCAGTTAGTCACAGGCTAACACGGGATGGGGGTACCGGTCACCTTCAACCCCCACACTCAGAAAGCAGAGGCAGGGAGATCTCTGTGAGTCAGCCTGGTCTATGTTCCAGGCTAGGAGAGTGAGACCCTACCAAACAACAACAACAACAAAAAACAAACAAACAAAAACAGATGTTGCCACATTGAGACATCGTAGTCATGAGATTATATCGAGCCTTGAGAGGAACCATGTGAACCACGTTAGATTTACCAGAAACTTCACACACTCAATTGTGGATCCTCACACGCACAATTTAAATCAAGAGGTAAACCTACCTGGAGCAGGTTCTGTTCACAGCTTTGTTTGGACATCCTAGGCAGCACATTTAGCTTCAGTATCTCTCCTGCTCTGCAGCCATGTTGCCTGGCGCTCTCTCTCTCTCTCTCTCTCTCTCTCTCTCTCTCTCTCTCTCTCTCTCTCTCTCTCTCTGTGTGTGTGTGTGTGTGTGTGTGTGTGTGTGTCCTTACCTCTTTTCTCTTTCCTTCCCTCCCGCTTCCTTTTCTAATGAAACTTTTCACCTAAGCTCTGTCTGCCTGGAGTGTTTGTCCCCCACCTCGGTCACCCTCGACTGCCATGGGATCCATCCAGGTCCCCCTCGCACTTTATCATAACAGAGACAACATCAATATAAGCTCAGGGCCAGCTCGCTGTCCTCTCTGTAGTGAGCTCTATGCCATCTGGGCTTTTATCGAGACCCTGCTTGGAAAACAAGGGTTTGGTGAAATGGTTCAGGGAGTCAAAGCACTGCCCCAAAGCCTGATAATCTGGGTGTGAACCACAGAACACACGTGACGGAAGGTGAGAAGCACTTCCCACAGTTGTTCTCTGCCCTCCACACACGGGCACGCGCACACACGCGCGCGCACACACACTCTCACATACACTCATCCACACGCTCACACACATGCTCACACACACACTCACACTCGCTCATACACACAGAGATAAAGCACTCAAATACATGTAAAACACATTTATATTTTTAAAAATCATGAAGGAGCAGCCGCACCAATGATTTATCACTAATGTATTCACAGGGATTGGTGTGGGAGTGGGAGATGGGCCTGTGGGTAAATCGGGTCCCTGGGGGGGCGGGGCATGTCTTTGTCAGTCACATCCTGACCTGGTCACTTCCTGCTGATGCTCTCTGCTCCGTGATGTGGGAGTCCTCAACTGGAGAGACTACGTCTTCTGCAATGACGAGCTCACAGAATCTTTCCTCTTAGCTGTTCCCCTCAAGTATTTACCAAAACAACATAAAGAAACTCTACACCGTGCTACACTCCCACCCAGAAAGAAAGGTCATGGGAGAGTGAAGAGCAGGAGCTGCCGTAGTCATCCAGGCCAGGTGTGCCTGGGATTTAGTTTCAGGGTTCAGAGCACACCCCCTTCCTTATAAAGGGTTATGAGTAAGTATACAGGTAAATTTTCAACTAAACTATGAAACAGAATCCTAGCAGCGGTCAGCAAATACTTCACTTTCATGCTTTCTCTGGTCCCAGAAGAAAATAATTAAGAAGAGAAAAAGATTTCCTGAGTTGACCACATGCATTTCCATTTCTAGTGCAGGCAAGAAGGGCCCCGCCATGGAAATCAACAAGTATCTCATTGCCTAAGAAGGAAATCGGAAAAGAATTCACAGGCCTCGAGACAATATCTTTTGAAACCTTCCTTTACACTTCCTTCCAAAACCCCCCCTTTTTTTTTTTTCAAAAACTAGAATTCTCAGCGTGATCAGCACAAATGAAGACTGGGTGTGGGGAAGTCTTTCTGCCAGGTTGTGAGATGGACATGAACTAAAGTAGCTGAGATGTAAGCCAGGGTTATTGTGATCTGAAGTGCTAGCATGGTCCCTTCTCCTACAACACACAAAACACATTCAAAACAAGCACCGGGTCATACTTGGCAGGCTAGGTCATATTATTGTAGCTCTCCTGGGAAGGGAACTTGTCAAATGGAAACTTTGGGACTGTGCTAAAATATAAGCACTTCCTAGATGCAGTTCAGAGTTAGCCATGCTTTGAGAACGGAGTTCGGGCTCATCAGTGAATGACCACAGGCTGCCCTTCTGCAGGATCCACACAGCGGCCCACAACCATCGGTAACTCTAGGTCTCAGGGACCCTAACCTTTTCTTCTGTCCTCTGCGGGTGTTCAGTGTAGACATGAGAATCAAGATTCACTACACAGTACCAGTGAAGTGAAATTTATTCGGGGAGAAGTCACTTACACAGGAAACAGATGACCGCTGCAGGTTCTCGATCCAAGGATGCTGGCTGACCTGACACCCAGATGCTCTCCATGACCCGAGCAGGAAGCCAGGGAGAGGTCTGAGCCCCAAACCTAATCCTTATCTGGTCCCATCTGCACCTGTGGACATGGTCAGCGCTACAGGTGTGTGTGTGTGTGTGTGTGTGTGTGTGTGTGTGTGTGTGTGTGTAAACTACAGTTTACTTAGGATTTCAATTTTTGAGAAGAGATACCATGACTATGGCAACTCTTATAAAGGAAAACATTTAATTAAGATGGCAACTCATAGTTCAGAGGGTCAGCCCATTATTATCATGGCAGGGAGCACGGTGGCATGCAGGCAGACACGGTGCCAGTTACATTTTTATCAGAAGGCAACAGGAAGTGAAACCTCAAAACCCACCCCCACAGTGGCACACTTCCTCCAGCAAGGCCACACCTCCCTAACAGTGCCTCTCCCTTTGGGGGCCGTTTTCTTTCAAACCACCACAGTGGGCACCAGGCACACATTCGATGGATACACATACATACATGCAGGCAAAACATTCATACATATAAAATAAAATAAATCCTGGAAAGAAAACCTACCTTCTCCCCGCCCTTTCAAAACAGGTTCTCACTATATAGGCCACCTCCTGAGTGTTGGGACTGAAGTTGTGTGTCACTATGCCTAGAGCTTAGCACTGGTTTCCCGTCGTACTCCAGTAAGCTGAACACTGCTGAAAATTCTAAAGAAGTATACGATAGTCTCGTTTATCTTTATCTTTTTTTTCTCTTTAGAGATACAGACTCGTTATGTAGCCTGTGGCTGTGCTGGAACTCACTGTATAGACCAGGCTGGCCTCAAACTCACAGAGGTCCGCCTGCCTCTGCTTCCTGACTGCTGGGATTAAAGGTGTGCGCCGCCACACCTGGCTCACGTGATCCTTTCAGGAAAAGGTGAGGTAAAAAGACAATGGTGGTGGACAAGAGTGAGCAGAGACTTTACGTGTCTCTATTTTGCAGCCTTTCGTGGGGTTTTCGAGTCCCAGCCACACTGCCATTGCCCACGTCAGTGTGTATGTAGTTCTCTGCACTCGGGTCTGGGCCTTTCTCCAGCTTCTTTTCCTGTGAACTCTTGCCGCATGGATTTCATAAACTGTGGATGAGTTGAATTTCAAAGAGCCCTCCACGCCACAGCTGCCACTTAGAAATTCCAGCTCCCTGCTCCACCAGAGGAGAAATTAATAAGGCCCCATGGGGAGGGGCACTGAGTGGGATCCTCCCCTGTGGCAAAGCCGCACCCTGGGAATTATGGGAGAACAATAGTATTTCTGCCCAGTAGACATGTGAGTAGCCTGCAAGCCAAGGGGCCAGAGCCTTGGCTTTCTGTATCACAATAGGCTGGGAGGGAACCCTTTGTCCCTTCAAAGTAAGTCCGAGAGGGCCTCTCACCTAACGAACGCCCTCCATTCAGTTCCCATTTTGTCTTTGTTCTTCCTCATTTCTTTTGATTTTTTTTTTTTTTAATAGAGATTTGAGCCTATGGTTCTCATGCCTTCTCAAATTGAGCTCAGTGGTTTGTGCTCTTTTTTTTTTTTTAATAATTCACTGAGTTATTTCTGGGCATCTGGTGGTAGGTTGCCCCCCCCCCACTGTCCAGTCCCATATACTCTCCCACCCCATCCACCCCCACCCCTGATCTCTCTACATGGTGCTTGTAGAGGTCTCCTCCTCCACGACCCCACTACACACACACACACACACAGAGAGAGAGAGAGAGAGAGAGAGAGAGAGAGAACCACTGTTTAGAAAAAAAAGGAATGCAAAGTCACAAAGAGCAATATGTGTTTGGAAAAGATAAATTACAATAAAATACAATCTAAGAATCCCCAGACCCCCAGGGCCTGGTGGCTTTTAATCCCAGCATAGACAAACACACTTCTGTGAGTTCCAGGCCACCAGTCAGGGCTACAAAGTGAGACCCTGTCTCAAAAAACAAAACAAAAGAAAGAATCCAATAAGCATATTAAACATCACATAATACAGAAAACTGCATGACATTTCAGCAATTGCTTTAAATCCCCTCTAATAAATTTTTGGCTTTATACTCAAAGAAAAATACAAAATTAAGAACTCCAGTATCGTCTTAACTCGTTGTCATACTGCACTGAGATGGACGGACGTGCAATCAAATTACACGGCATTCAGGGGAGACAGTGGTGTGGGGATTTCGTCGTGGGTGCCTTTTTCTCTCTGTGCTGCTACGTTTTTACTTTGAGTTCTATTTATTGTGGAAATACACCTGATTTTGGGAGGCTGCGCATGCTATCCCGTCCTTTGGTAGTCAAGTCTCCCCTTCCTCCTTTCCACGGGTTCTGGGGATTGAACTCCCTCATTGGGCTGAAGACGCAGCTTTACCTGGGAAGCCATCTTGCCAATCCTATAGTGCTACGTTTAGTCCTATGCTTTTTCAGCTTTCTTTCAACATGTGTGTGTGTTGGGCGGGGGGATCCAGGCTCTGAGGATGCTAGGTGAGCACACAGCCGTTGACTATTATCCTTTCTCATCCACTTTTGCTCTTTTCTTTTCTTTTCAAGACATGCTCTCACTATATTTCTTAGGTTGCTCCAAATTCCTCAGCTCAAGCAATCCTCCTGCCTCAGCGGCCGAGATTACAGATATTCACCACCTTGTCCAACTCTGAGTGCTATTTCAGTTGAACCAAGTTAACTTTGTTTATTTTATTTTATTTTTTTTTTAGAAACAATCTTATCCAGTTACCTCTCCTTTCCATCTTCCTATGCCCCCCCGCCAACCCTCCCACCCCACCCCCATTCACTCCCCAAGGAGGGTGAGGCCTTCCCTGTGGGATCTCAAAGTCTGTCACATCATTTGGGGACACCCACACACACACACTGTATCTAGGCTGAGAGTTATCCCTCCACGGGGAATGGGCTCCCAGAGTCCATTTGTGCACTGAGTATAAATACTGGTTCCATTGGCAGAGGTCCCATAGATTGCTCAGTCCTCCTAACTGACACCCACATTCAGAAGGCTTGGTTTGTTCAGTCCAATACTGGTTCCCCAGTTTTATGACTGGGGTCTGTGTGGTCCCATTTGGGTAGGTCAGCTGTTTCTGTGGGTTTCTCCAGCATGGTCCGCCATCATCCAGTAGCTGATGGAAGCAGAAGCAGACATCTATCCACAGCTAAGCACTGAGCCTAACTCTGGGAATCCAGTTGCAGAGAGAGAGGAGTGATGAGCAAAGGAGTCAAGACCAAGTTAACTTGTATGCCAGGTCCACACCACTGTATGGGGACAGTCCGTACAGGTGTGATGTGTAAACACTGGGATTAGACCATTTTTACCTGGCATAATTCTCATCCAAAAGCAGAAGAAAGCAGTACATTCACACTGTTGCATTCTCCTGACAGGAGAGAGCATCCATCTTGATAGGGTAGCCACAAAGGGATGCCCTGCTTATCGTCTTGCATGGCTGGCAACTAGAACAGCAACCCAGCTTCGGGCTCCATACTTCCTAGACCCTTATCTCCTCTTGTTGTCTGGAACGTTGGAACATACTGAGATTACAGCAGGGTGGTTGGCCTCACATTTCTGGGTCACAGTGCCAAGTGGGGCCTGGAACACTTCCTAAAAGCTGTACTTCCAAAGAAATGCCCAGTCACTTCCAGAAGCAGCTGAGAGCTACCACATCCCCTAAGCACATCACCAATCACCAAACTGCACGCTGGAAGATGTGTAAGAGAGCGGAGTCTTAATCAGCCACAAGAAAAACGTTTGCAAATTCTATTAATCATTTATTCACTTTGAGACGATCTCACTATGTAGACCAGGTTGGCCTCGAACTTTGAACATGAACTGCCAAACCAGGTTTGCAAGTTTTATAAACACATAGCCCTAGATGATTTACTGCCTGTAATCATCTTGGCAGATTCATTGTTAACGTTTTTTTACAAGTCATATTCATTTGTTTATTTTCCCAACCCTGTGAATATACAAAACTGACATGGCCTCAGATAGTTAAGAATTACAAGCTAAAGTTTTATCAGCAAGTTCCAGGGTATAGCTTTCACATAGTAAAATCCTAGAAAAAGGATGAATCACCATGCCAGGCTTGCAAATTTTACAAATATATGGCCCTAGAAAGACTTTGCTGGGGCCTTTCCCTGGGATTTGGAGTAAGCCATGCTGGGAAATGTCCTTGACACATTATTAGCCTAGCAATCAAGCTTTGTATTTAACTTAACCAATCTACTTTTTATTCTCTCTCTCTGTCTCTGTCTCTCTGTCTCTGTGTGTGTGTGTGTGTGTGTGTGTGTGTGTGTGTGTGTGTGTGTGTGTATGTGTGTGTGTTGTCATGGATTGCACTCAGGGTATAGAAGTACATTTCATGTCCTCAGCTTGGTCTTTTAAAATGGAAAAAAAACAATGGCTGGAAAGACAGCTCGGTGGTTAAGAGCCCTTGCTGCATAATTAGAAGGAGGAAAGCTCAGATCCAGCATCCACATAATGCACATTAATGTACATATAGAAAAATAAACAGATACATCTTCATAAGTAAAATGGAGTGGCTGCCTTGTTGTGGATTTATATGTATTAATATTTAATATATAGTATGTAGACCATGTTTGTATGCAAAGCATAGAAATTACAATCATCTGTTCTTTATGATCATAGTTTGGTTTGATTTTCCTCTGAGGTCCCATGTTTAATCCCCATTTGTGGAAATTTGATCCAACTGTGGTGGTGCCAAGATAAAGCCTCAGGTGACTACAATTTGATAAGGTCCCTTCACCGTCCTGTTGGCCGCATAAATATAAAGGCTGGAAGAGTTGCAGAACATATATAGTTCATCTCTAGCCACAGGATGTCCTGCACCACCCTAGGCCTCTGCCAGCTACAAGGCCATCGCCAGATTCGGCCACTCAGTGTTAGAACTCCACAACTGTGAGCCATAATAAACCACAGTTTTAAAACCTTGAAGATTATGTTATCATAATCATGTGTGCTAATGTGTCTATGTGTGGGTGTGTACACATACATGAGTGTGGTAGCCTCAGAGAGTAGAGGCGGCGGACCTTCTGGAGCTGGATTTACTGGTAGTTGTGAGTCACCCAAAGAAGATGCTGGGAACCAAACTCAGGTGCCCTAGAAGAACAGTACTAGTTCTTAACCACGGAGCCATGTCTCCAGCCTCTAAATCACTTTTCTATATAACTCGCCTAGCCCGTGGCTTTGTGTTACTAGGAACAGGAAGTAGCCTGCAAGATTTGGGAAACTTTACAAACATTGAAAACCGTGGAAAAAATAGTAAAAAGGAATGGCAGTCAAATACCAAAATATGGATTTGTGTGTGTCAAACAATGGCTTTCTCCATCCATCAAACTCTTCATCTGTGTCCTGTACGTAGCAAGAAGAAGTGCAGTAGCTTTCCTGTTCTCTTCTTTCCTTGTGTCTCCCTTTTTGCCAGGTAGTGGTGGTACACACCCTTAACCCCAGCATTCAAAAGAGGCAGATATCCATGAGTTCAAAACCAGCCTAGTCTACAAAGATAGTTCCAAAACAGATAGGTTTTTACTGTTTAAAAGATTATGCCCTAGAATTTGCTAATAGCACATCAGCTTTCATCATTAATTATCTAAGGCCACATTGGCTTTGTATATTAACTGGGTTAGGGAAATAAAATAAATATGACTTATCAAAAACACTAAAATATTTATAGATTAAAAAGATGAAAGACTCATCTAGGATGGGCAAGAAGACTCAGTGGGTAAAACTACAAGGACCTGAGTTTGAGCCCCAGGACTCGTGTGGTAGAAGAGAAGCAACTCTTGTAAGTTATCCTCTGACCACCACATGGGCACCACGTATGCATGCACACACACACATACACACACACACACACACACACACACACACACACGCATACGTCCATAGACAAACACACACACATGCATACATACACACACACACACACACACACTTAGAAGTTTTCAAAAGAAGCTATTTCCCAAAACTATAAACATCACAGTTGTTCTAATTGTTCATTTACTAATTTGGCAAATATTTGCTACTCATAGAATCTGTACCTCGATGAGCCAGATAACAATGATTTTAATAATGAACACATTACAGTGGGAAGCTGTGATGGGAGCATTGAGTGAAATATGAGGATAAAATAGTGGGAGCTTGTATCTACAAGGGTGGGAAGAGGGAGACAGGAAAGCCTTCCCTGAGAAAATGGTACCATTTGAAGGTCTGAATATGACTTATTATCCACATTGTAGGAAGAGAGAGAGAAAATGCAACAACTATTACAGACTGACGATTGATACGGCTTCAATGTGTCCCCCAGATTTCAAGGGTTGAGAACTTAAGGTCAATTAGTACGTGAATGAAATTTGGAGATGAGACTATTGTCAAGTCAGAGAAGCAGTCCTCATGATTGGATTACCCAGGGGTGGCTTTATCTTAAAAGCAAGTTCTCTCCATCTCTCCTTACTCCATCGTGTGATGTATGTACTATGCCAATATGTATTGTATATGATGCATATTATAACACCATGTTATAATACAGCATGAAGATATTCTGCAATTACTAGCACCACAGTATTGAACTTCCCAGCCTCTAAAACCAAGAGCTAACTAAGTCTCCATCTTTACAGAAGAATTAACTGATGATTGATTTACTATGGGGGCGGCTCCCAGTGTACTGCTCAGACTCCCAAGACATGCTTCTGCCTCAGACTGTAGGCAGACTTTACTTTCCAGGTTGCCAGTTCCCAAATAACCACACAGAGGCTTAATATTAGTTATAAATGCTTGGCCAATAATTCAGGTTCGTTACTAGCTAACTCTTACATTTAAATGAACTCATATTTCTCGGTACCTTTTCTCAGTATGGCAAGCCCAGTTTGCTTTTCTCTACCCCTGCTCATGACTCCAGACTCTGCCCTTCTTCTTTCCAGCGTTCACAGTTTGGCTCTCTCACCTAAGCATATCCTCTCCAGCTGTTAGCCAGTCAGCTTCTTTATTAAATATTAAACCAACCACAGCAACATGTATTCACACAGTGTAAAGGAATATTCCACATCAGACTCCCAAATAGTTGCAGCTATGAGGAAACCACCATGCCCAGCTCTGGTCTTATTTATCAGTGTTTATTATTTTTAGTAATGTGTTGTAGTGAGATACTCACTCTGTCCACACCTGTAGCACTGACCACACCCATTGGTGGGGAGGGAACTAGGTCTGGGGAAGGGGCCTGGAGCTCTCTCTTGCTTGCTGGACAGGGACAAAAGAGTATCCAGAAGCATCCTTGGGATAGGAACCTGCTGGAGTTCATCTGTCTCTGTTGTAAGTTATTTCTCCCCGAATAAACATCTATTCAGCCCATCTGTTTTCCTGATCCTTATTAATCCACGATAATGTGTGTCTGTGTGGGCGTATGTGCATGTATATGCAGTATTATCGGAGCCCAGAAGAAGGCGTCAGGATCCTTGGAGCTGGCTGGATATACAGGTGGCTGGGGGCCTCCTGATGTTTGTACTGAGAACCCATCATTGGTCCTCTGTTAGAGCATTAAGTGCTCTCTACCACCAAGTCCTTTTTCCACCTTTTTGTTTTGGGTGTGTTTGTTGTTGATATTGTTTTGCTCATGAAATGATCTCACTATTTAGACTCTGTATCCACTGTGGGATGAAATGCTCACTCCCACGGCTCCCCCAGCCCCCCCCCCCACACACACACACACAGCATGGACAGCTCCACTTGTTACACAGTATCCAATCTCAAGTGTTTTGTTACAGCCAAAGGCAATGGACTCAGCTAGGGGTAGAGTGTGAGGATGTCTTAGAAAGCAAGAAGCATCACTATTCAAAGGACTAAGGAAATGTGTGTGGTTGGAACAGTGGGAGCAGGGAGGGGTCCTGCAGGGGAGGAAACTAGAAATTAGGCAGGTCAGATCACGCCGGGATTGGGGAAGGAAGTAATTACAGAGTTTGCAACAAAAGGGAGCCTGCTCACTTTAAACTTTTGAAAACTCTTTTGAGGTAGAAATGAGAGGGAAAAGTTGGGAGCGCTGTTGTTTTCTGTCACTTTTATCACGTTGACTTCTGAACCATGTCAATGTTTTAACAGTCATAAAATAGCAATGAATTTATTTTATCCTGTAAAGGAAATACGAACTAAAACAAATGAACCTTACTCCATTTCAAAAGGATAACATAAGCGCACCAGAGGGTGTAAAGGAGGAGAGAGGTGACCCAAGGAATTTATGAACAAGGTATTTTTGACACCATGCCTTCATTCTGAAGATAATGGATGATAGTTAAATATTGACTGCGTGGCTTTTAGTGTTTATTATGAATGAGCAAGAGAGATGAAAACCAGGGGAGGGATGAATGTGTGTGCACACCCCGGGAACTACTAGACGTGCTCTACCCAGTAGTCGTGAGAGCCCATCCAAGTTTATGCCTCTCAGTGTAGTGCCCCACACTCTTGGGCAGGAAGTTAGAAAGAGTAGAATCTGGAACAAGTTACTGAGACAGAGAGTCAGGAAGTGGTTCAAAAACAACATGGGGATCAAAGGAACACAGAAGCCAGCTTGGGGAGGTATTATGTGGCCAAATGTGGGAATATGCTCAGAAGAAGAAAAAAGTATTAAATGCAAACACACTGAAAGGAATAAGGCACGGACTCATATTCAGATAGAAAGCACATGAGGAGGAGAGGAGGAGAGAAGGGAAGGGAGGGGAGAAGGCAGGGTGTAGGAAAGCTCCCATACGGTAGGTATCATAACTGCGACAGCCGCCACCACCAATAGATTCTAGACTTGTGAGTGAAACAGGGTAATGAATTAAAAGTCTATGTAGTTCTCCGTGTAATAGGGAACCTTCCGAGAAAAACAGTGCAAATCAAACGATTAAAATATAGCCATTTTTGCAATAGCATACTTACTTATTAAGTACTTTTCCTATAGCTCTGACAAAATAAGAGACCATATCAACTGAAGATGGAGAGGTTTATTCCGGCTCAGGGTTTAAGACCGATGACAGTCATTACAGGGACTTCGGGTGAGACACAGTCCCAGGCTTCACACCCGAGGAAGACTGCTGCTGGTCACGTGGTATTCACAGTCAGGGGACAGGGAGTCCCAAATGCTAGTGTTCCTCTCACTGGCTCCTGTGTGTGTTTGTGTATTTGAGAGCATTTGCCAGCATGTGTAAGTTCCTGGTTCTGTCTCCAGCACAGGGAGGGAGAGGGCACTGGCTGGCTGAGAGAGGGTACCAGGGGAGGTTGCTACTTGATACATTTTGTAGTTGTTCCTCTTATGCTGACCATCTGCATTATTACGGCAACATTTCATCCTCTGAAGTGTGTTGTCAACTGGAAAGAAGATGTGCATACTGCTCTTGCAGAGGACGTAAGTTCAAGTCCCTGCATCCACCTGGAGCAGCTCACAACCACCCATAACTCCAGTTCCAAGGGATCTGGTGCCTCCCCAGTCACCTACACTCCCATTCAAATACCCACACAGAGACACACATACATACACGTAATAAAAATAAGCTGAATTTTATTTTTTAAAAGGGAAGGCTGTGACTAACAGCTCAGTAGTAGGACATATTTCTCCTAGCATCTGTGAGGCCCTGGGTTTGATCTCCAGCACCAAAAAATAAAGTCAGGGTCTTGTCACACAGGTGATACAAACCTTGACAGGTAGACAGGAGGCAGGAGGATCAGGAGTTCAAGGTCACCCTTGTCTATAAAGAAAGTGTGAAAAAATATATACAGGAGAGAGTGAAATAAATAACTAGTCAAGCTAACAAGCAAACACAGTTATCAGAATATTTAAGTCAGTTAACAGACCAAGAATTGACAGACAGCTGGCTCTCTGGTTTGTCTGGTTTGGTCTCCAGGGTCTGCTCAGTTGGTCACTCCTGGTGCTTCAGGAGCTTGAGCTGGGCTCTACTTTCTCTGGCCTGCTGAGGTAAGAGTCTGCCTCAGGAACTGAAGTGCTTTGCTACTTAAAGAGAAATTAGAATATGACCGGTGCATGGATATGAGGTAACTTGAAAAGCACCAAAGAATCAAGACCAGGAATAAATCCTGAGAAGAGGCACTTGACAAGCTTTTAGAAAGATGAAAGTAGCAAACTTAGACATGAGAGACGGAGGCTATTTCCATCCTCCAGCTGGGAGAAGGAGGACTATTAAACGTCCAAAGGACTCACTTTCAGTTAATCTCATCCACCTGAACCGGACAAGGTTGACATTCAATGGCTGCTGCCAATGAGAAAGACCTTCCTCAGGAAACATGCAGCAGAGGCTGTTACCATGGCATGGGTTTGGTGTTTGGTTTTTGGTTTTTGGTTTTTTTTTTTTTCCAGGTTCCTGCCATCTTTGATTATCTCACATGATTCCCAAACTCCCCTCTGCTAGGCATTACAACCTAAATACCTCAATTGTTATTGCTTTCTGAAGTACAGCAAAATGTTACATATTCCAAGATGACAGCATGAGCGTGCCAGGACCCAGCAGATGCTTGGCACAGGTGTTTCTAACCCCCAGACAATTACCACCACACACAAAACAGAACAAGCTACTCTTACTCACAGATCATCCTACAAAATATATGATTCCTATGCAGAGTTCCAGAAGGAAAACGCTGGCTTCTTCCCTTTGATGCTCTCGTCTTCCTACACAGACTTAATGAAGACATCTGCCTGACAATAGCTTGTCAGATGAGACACGAAGCAGCCAGATCTGCCTTGTCATCTAAAAAAAAAAGAAAGAAAGAAAGAAAAGTCCAAAGATGCGAAAATATGGAGGCTTGATCTTGCCCTCAGCTCATCCCCCACTAATTATAAAAATAATGTGTGGTGAATGGCTTTACAGTTCTCTTAATTTTGACATTCCCTCCTGAAAGACAAAAGAATCATTATGACTACTGAAACCCATGAGCAGCATGCATAAAATGGACTTGATAGGGAGGGGAATTGCTTAACAAAAGATAATTAAAGTATGTGGCCTTTCCACCTCTCTAAATGTTTGATCCAGTATGCAGGAAATTCTACCTGATAGACAGGAGGCTGGGATGGGGGTGTGCACAGGGAGCAGACAAAGGGTAGTCCCTAAAGGGTTTGCAATGCACTTTAGAGGAGTTCACACAATGCCCCACACTTGCAGGTGACAAAATGGTGGTCATCTCCTAGTTTGTTCCCCAAACGGTTCTCTTGTGCTAATCTCCTCTCCCCTCTCTTCTACATCTCAAAATCATATAGATAGATAGATAGATAGATAAATAGATACATAATAGACAGATGATTGA
The DNA here is from genome assembly GCF_943737965.1 of Phodopus roborovskii. Taxonomy (NCBI): domain Eukaryota; kingdom Metazoa; phylum Chordata; class Mammalia; order Rodentia; family Cricetidae; genus Phodopus; species Phodopus roborovskii. The sequence goes on from NW_026126642.1 coordinate 140,764, forward strand.
TAGATAGATGATTGTAGATACATAAATGATAATTAGATAGATGATTGGTAGGTAGATACATAGATAGATAGATGATTGATAGATACATGATTGTAGATAAATAGATGATAGATAGATAATAGATAGATGATTGATAGATACATGATTGTAGATACATAGATGATAGATAGATAGATAGATAGATGGATGGATGATTGGCAGATAGATACATAGATAGATACAGATACATAGATGATTGATAGACACATAAATACATAGATGATAGGTAGGTAGATAGATACATAGATACATAAACACATAGACAGATAGATGCAGAGGTATACTGTTAATGTGAAGGCAAAGAGATAACCTTTGTTGTGTATCTTATTATAAATTCTTATAGTTAGCATATGATTTAGATTACTTTTCATGACAGCAAGAACTGGGTGGACAATTTTGGGTTGGTGGATGGATGGATACATCTGTGACATTCTCCCTAGATTCTACTACACTATGCTGTTTTTAAAAAGAAGCAGTTCAATTCATGACACTGGTTTATTCACGAATCTAGATCGTTACAGTGGCCCTGGTCTGACTTCCTCCCCGTGTGTGCTCATGGTAAAAGCACAACTGTCTGGAGGGGGGAGGTGGACAAGTGTCCCCAATCCTCTTTTCAGTCTGAGGGTGTGACTTACATTCACCCAACCAGGTTCTTCCTCCCGAGATTATGAATTCTCAGTGAGTGATGTAAAATGAAGAGAACCTTGTGGAGGTGGTTTCCATGGCAACTGAGACAAGAGGTTCACTAAGTATTTTTGGTAGAGGGATAGTTGCCGTTTCTCCTCATCCTTGATCCCCTAAATCTTTCGTTGCTCCCAAGGGAGCCCCTGGAGCCTCGCAGCCTGTGGTCCCTGCTTTCAGAAACACTACCTCCATCGCCACCTCAGCCGGTGGTCAGTCTGCAATTCAAGGTAACGGTGATCATTTTCAGTTGATCACCGTCACCAGTCTCCTCACAAAAGTGACTCTCCAGAAGATGATTTGCAACTATTCTAATTTCAGGAAAACCACATTGAGAAGAAGCCCTGACATTGTTACATGTGTGGGAAAACAGGGCACACACTTGCTTAAAAAGATATTTTTATTTTATGTGAATTGGCGTTTGCCTGCATGTACATCTGTGTGAGGGTGTCAGGTCCCCTGGAATTGAGGACACGGACAATTGTGAGCTGCCATGTGGGTACTGGGAATTGAACCCCCAGTCCTCTAGAAGAGCAGCCCGTGCTCTTAACCACTGAGCCATCTCTCTGTCCCTAAAAACATGTTTTTAACTGCTTCCTCTTTTAAATAATTCCAGTAGGGGCTGGAGAGATGGCTCAGTGGTTAAGAGCACTGGCTGCTCTTCTAGACGACCCAAGCTTGGTTCTCAGCGTCCTTGCTGAGTGGTTCACAGCTGGCCTGTGTGTAACTCAGCTTGGGGTGAACTGATGGCTACTTCTGGCTTCCACACATAGCAAACACACAAGTATAAATATAAATAAATATTTAAAACTCTTGTATGTTCTGTGAAAATGGAAGCCAATTTTTGAAAAGAAACAGGCAACGTTCTGGTCCGGTCCCTACTGCTGTGGTGAACCCTGTGACCAAAGAAAGTTGGGGAGGAAAGGGTTCATTTGGCTCACACTTCCACCTCTTAGGCTATCATTGAAAGAAGCCAAGATAAAAACTCAAGCAGGGCAGGATCCCGGAGGCAGGAGCTGATGCCGAGGCCATGGAGGGTGCGGCTGACTGGCTTCCCTCCCCCATGCCCTGCTCAGCCTGCTTTCTTATCGAACCCAGGACCGCCAGCCCAGGGGTGTCACCACCCACAATGGGCTGGGCCCTCCCCCATTAATCACCAATTAAGACAATGCCACACAGGCTTGCCTACAGCCCGATCTTGTACAAGCATTTTCTTAATTGAGGCTCCCTCCTCTCTGAAGACTCTAGCTCGTGTCAAGTTGACATAAACTATCTAGCATAGGTAGTTTGCTATGTGAAAGACTGTCCCTCCAATGTATGGCTGAGTAAGGGAAGATATTAATAGATAAAACCAGAGGTTTTAAATTTGGCACAGTATGAAGCTTGAAAACTCTAAAATGTCTCTGAATTAGAAAGCGTGCCGTATGGAAGCATCCAGTGAGTGGATGGATGTGAGGAACTAGCCCTGCCATCAGTGGCCCTAGCTAACCCTCCAGTTGACAGGCAGCTGAGTCCTGAAAGGACAGTTGCTGAGGACTTTAAAGAAGCAGAGAGAGGGTGAAGGGTGAGAGCGGACCCCTGGGAAACACAGAACACAGCTTGGTAGGACTCTGCTTGTTAGTACTCTTTGTCAGTCTTATGAAAACTTTCACCACATGCTTTTGATTTTATTAGGAAATTACTTTCAATTCATTTCTTTTCTTTTCTTTCTTCTTTTTTTTTTTTTTTTTTTTTTTTTTTTTTTTTTGAGACCTCTGTGGCTTTGGAGCCTGTCCTGGAACTAGCTCTTTTAGACCAGGCTGGCCTCGAACTCCCTGAGATCCACCTGCCTCTGCCTCCCGAGTACTGGGATTAAAGGCATGCACCACCAATACCAGGCTCATTTTTTTTCTATCTATCACAGGAGCAAACATAAAAGTGATGAATTCCTACCATGAACAAAACAGGGCTTAGAATATAATATATATATATATATATATATATATATATATATATAGAGAGAGAGAGAGAGAGAGAGAGAATGTGTGTATATATATATAGAGAGAGAGAGTGTGTGTGTATATGAGAGAGACAGAGACAAACAGAAACACAGACACACAGAGAGAGAAAGACAGAGAAATGAATGGAAATCTGAAGCTACACTGCTTAAGTTAAAGTCCCTGTTGGCAGGAAGTAAAAGCCAAGGTCTGTGTAGTAAGCAGGGACCCAGGATGAGCTCAGCCAGTGGAGTGCTTGCTTAGCATGCTTGAAGTCCAGTTCTCAGCGCCACAAGGCCTGCCTGTGGTTGGACACACTTATAAATCCCTCACTCTGAAGGTGCAGGCAATGAGGATCAAGATGTTCAGTGTCGTCCTTGGCGACATGGCAAGTTCAAGGCTAGCTAAACACACACACACACACACACACACACACACACACACACACACAAAAGCAATAAAATAAAGAGATATAAATTGGAGAAGATGAGAATTGATGCATGATGATTACTGCGAATTGAAGGGGGGAAAATCCCAGAATTCTGGCACAGGAAGTAGAGAAAGCTCACATGCAGACACGGAGTGGGCCGCGAACCGAGACACAGGACTCAGCAAGGTCACAGGCTCCAATGCAAGTAAGTGGTTTCAAAAGTGCTGCACACAGAAGACGCCACACATCAAGACACCTTCTGATAAAGAAAAGGCATTCAGATTGGTTTGTACCCAATGTATTATTATAGCATTAATCATACTCTGTTTTCTTTTTTAAACAAAACGCATTCATCATTAAATTTGGTGAAACACCAAAAAAAAAAAAAAAAAAAAAGCATCTGGAAGAGCCAATGATCTATTTTGACATTTCATCATGTCAATTACTTTTGAAGAACAAGCATGTCTGTTTGTCAAAGATTACAAAGTCAGGGGCATGAAGAAACATTAGTAGACACACATAGAGACTCAGACACACACACACACACACACACACACACACACACACACTACTAACCTGGAATAAACTAAAGAAAGGAATCAGGGGCTACACAGATGGCTCAGTGCTTAAGAGCAATCAATGGCTGTTCATCCAGAGGACCTAAGTTCCATTCCCAGCACCCACATGACAACTCACAACTGCCTAGAACTCCAGCTCCTAAGTTGATATCTTGTCTGTACTCTAACAAATAAAGCTTGCCTGAAGATCAGAGTGCAGAGCTGGCCACTAGTTAACCACAGAGGCCGGGCAGTGGTGGTACACACCTTTAATCCCAGCACTAGGGAGGAGAAAACGGAAGTGATATGGTTGGGCAGAGAGAGGAATTCAAGGCAGGAGGAGACAGCACTCAGCCCTTTTTCAGTCTGAGGACTTTGTAGAGTAATTTGTAGCTGGCTGCTCTGCTTCTCTGATCTTTCAGCTTTCACTCCTGAATATCTAACTCTAGATTTTTATTCTTAAGACCAATTAGAACTCATGCTACATACAAGCTCCAGAGGATCTGAGAACTTTTAGTCTCCAAGGGCATCTGGACACCTCTATGCAGATGCACACAGTCAGGTATACATAAAAAAAAAAAAAAAAAAAAAAAAAGTAGGTACAGGTAAGATGGCTCAATGTGTAAAAGTGATTGCTGCCAAGCCTGGTAGCCTGAGTTCAATCCCCAGGACCCACATGGCGGAAGGAATGAACTGGCACACATATACACAGTAAAACCAAAATCAATCTAAGGTTTTTTTTTTGTTTGTTTGTTTGTTGTTAATGAATCATTTTTGAAAAGGAAGGCCAAGTGTGATATCATAAACGCCTTTAAATCTAGCACCCAGGCAGCAGAGGCAGGTGAGTTCAAGGCTAGCCTGGTTTACATAGCAAGTTCTAGGCCACCTAGGGGAGCGTAAGGGGACCCTGTCTCAAATGAAAAGGAGGATGAGAAGGGCAGGGAGAATTCATCATAGATAATGTACAGTGTGTGTGTGTGCGCGTGCGTGCGTGCGTGTGTGTGTGTGTGTGTGTGTGTGTGTGTGTGTGTGTAAAGCTCCCCTGACGCCAGAGTTCTAGGCAGTTGTAAGTGCCTTATGTGGATTCTGGGAACCCCAACCTCAGAGTCTCTGAAAGAGCAGAAGGTGCTTTTAACTGCCCATCCATGTCTCCACCCCCCAAATCTGGCTTTTATTTGTATGATTTACTTCATTATCCTACGCGACAACAGAAGCACTATTGTGGCTGAATGTCACGTGTTCCCATGGGCTCGCGTGTTTGAACACTACTGGGGTGGCACTGTTTTGGAAAGTGGTGAGCGTTCAGGAAGTAGAACCTCGCCAAAGGAAGTGGGCTGGTAGGGGCCAGGCTTGGGAGTCCTTACCCTGGCCGGGCCTGCTTCCTGTCTCCTCTCTGCTTCCTGACTACAGTCTCAGTGTGCTCAGCCACACCGTGCCCTGCTGCCAAGCCTGTTCCTGAACTGTAAATCGAGACAATCCCCCTTTCCCTTAGGTTGCTTTTTGGCAGACATTTAATCAGTAACTATTGTTTTACGGTGGTGTCTGCGGTGAAGAAGGAACAGTGAAATCAAGAAAACCCACATGGAGTTTCTTGGGGCAGGGTAGAGAAGTTGGTGTCCCCAGCAACTGGGCAACCGCAGTGTACGCCTTGCTTAAAAGGGAAAGCATGCATACAGGGTCCTCATGTAGCCACGCAAGCATGAGGAAGCCATGCCCTGCAGGGCCCTTGAGCTGGCTAAGCATCTGACTGAGTACAGGTATGCACACCCTGCTGGTTGACAGGGGGCGGGTCAGCATAATGCCAGGATTCAACGACCACTGGAATCAAATAAGTGTGGCTTCAACTTGGAGCTATCTCAGTTATTTGCTAGCAACATGGCCTCAAGGCGTTGTTTGACCACTTAAAGCGTTGGTATTTTCCTGTACAAATGGAGTAGACGTCTACTATGGTGAAAGTTGCGTGTGACTGTAATATAAATATGGTTAATAATAGGGTCTGAGGAAATGGCTCGGCCGGTTAAATGCCTGCTTTGCAATTATGAGGTCTTAAGTTCAACCCCCAGAATCCACATAAAAGTTGTGGGCATGATGGCATGTCCCAGTGTGGGGAGGTACAGACAGGCTCCATACCCAGCATGCCCCTAGCCTAGTTGTAAATTTCAGGCCAGGGAGAAACCTTGTCTCAGGAGACAAAGTGGCAGGTGGGAGATGACTGGGAAGTTAAGAATAATTGCTGCTCTTGAGATGGACCCAAGTGTGATTCCTAGCACCCACATCAGGCAGCTCACAACTGCCTGTGTGTAACTCCAACTTAAAGGCGGGGGGTTCTGACGCCTCAGGTCTCTGTGGGTGTTTGCACTGACTTGCACAAAGCCCTACACACACACACACACAAACACACACACACACACACACACACTTTTTCCCCTTGATGTTAGAAAGTAAGGTAACATCTGAGAAACGACACGAATGTTAGTTGCGTCCCTGTCGCTGGGATAAACACTATAGCCATGGCAGCTTATAGAAGGAAGGTTTGTTAGGGCTGTGGTCCCAGAAAGGAAGAGTCCATCATGGTGAGGGAGGTGTCACGTCAGCAGAAGCTGGAAGCTAAGCTTACATTCCCAGCCATAAGCCCAGAGGAGCGAGAGCAAACCGGAAGTAGGGCATGGCCTAAGCGTTCTAACCCTGCCCCAGGGGCAAGGACTCAGGCCTTATGCTGGCCCGCCCCTGTCTCCTGGCACAATGCACTCAGGCAGCACCCTGGTCAGCCCAGGCGTCCTTGGCTGCTATGTCGCAACCGTAGTCTGCATGCAGGTTAAAGGACCCTTTAAAAAGAAAATCCCACCCACCTCTGCTCTTCCCCATTGTAAGGAGGACTTTTCCTGCCTCCCTCTTCTCTCTCTCCCCTTCTCCCCTTCCCTTTCTCCATTCCCTTCCCTTTCCAATAAAATTTCTCACTTGAGCTCTGTCTGCCTGGCATGTTTGTCCCTCACTTGCCCTGGAATCTGCCAAGGTCCTGCACAAACTTTATTCTAACACCAGTGGCATTCTACATCCAGCAAGGCTGAACCTCCCCAAACCTCCCCAGGCGGTGCTGACACTTGGGGACCAGTTGTTCAAATACCAGAGCCCATAGGGCCATTGCTCACCTAAAGCATCACAGCTGTGCACACACAAACGCACATGCATGCATGTATGCATATGTTCACACGCATTCCTTTAAACCACACAAGATGTTTAATGCCGGAGTTACGTTTTAATATCTGTACCTATCCGTGGAGGTTTGAGACCTTCCATTCATTATCTGCTTTCTTTGCTTGTCTTTGCCACCACTCCACCATTAGGCTTCAGTCCCCGATTCCCATCTTAGAATAAGTGGCTAAAGAATGATCTGTTTTAATTTCTTCAAAAACACTGGAAGATACGCGCTAGGTTTGCCTGTCATGTACACCTCGATAAGTATGTTCATCGAGTCCTTTGTTGATCTTAGTGGGGTTAGAAAGGCTAGGCAGGCCTACAACCCGGAGGCCTCAAGGACTCATCCTGAGAAGGGAAAGGGGACAAAGAGGAAGACCGGGCTGGGATTCAGTGCAGCTGGTAGAGTCAGCACAACATAAAACCCAGCACCGAGGGCAGGGAAAATCAGAGTTTGACGCCTGCCTGATTACAGGAGGCAGCATTTAAGAACAGGGGAGGGAGGGAGAGAAAAAGGAGAATTAGCCCGAAACACAGAAACAAACACTGCCGTTGTAGTTACTTCCTAGGGTCGAACACCGTCGATTTGTTTGCTGGAGGTGGGAGATCATGGGGGGATTTACACAGAGGTGGACCCCACATGCTACAGTATGGATCTGTGAAGCAGAGACGCAACAGTATCATGACTGTTTGGGAGGCGACCAGTTGCTTTTTTACCGGATTTAAAAGTCTGCCCCATGGAAGAGAATCCACACCTGACAGTAACCCTAGTCAAAGGCCTGTGGCTGGGGAGGTCACGGGCCTTAGAGGGGGGTCTAATGTTGTTGCTTTGTTAGACAGACATGGAGTCCTGCTAGCCTTCTAAACATTAGTGTTTGCAGGTATCACTTAGAGCTTCTCTCCACCTTCCTCGGAGAAACCTCTTTTTTTTTTTTTGCAGTGGGCAGCAATCAACGCAGAGGTTGCTAAGGGGTCACACTGCTGAGAGTAAGGGACTGTTAACTGTGCAGGTCTAAATAAATGAGACGTCCGTACCAATGCCCCACCCCCACCCCGAGGCTCGGAAACACTGTAGAAGAGGTGATGGGAAGAATGTTGGAGACAGAGGATGAAGAGTCAGGGAGTAAAACATCTTCTGGACATGGCATGGCCTCGCACTCACGAAGGCCTGCAGAAGACTGAGACAGTCAACAGTTTGGCATGGAGTGAGAGGGCTCGTGAGGCTCTACCCCTGGCTGAGGGGCTATTGTGATTGGTAGCTGTTGGAGGAGGGGAGCCATTTTTCTCTGGGTTGTGGTTGCTAAAAGGTTGTCCGTGTGTGCAGACAGGGCTCATGGGACTCAGCGGGTTAAAAGCAACAGAAAGAGGTCAGGAAAGTGGGGAGGGCATTGTTGAAGGGTCCAGACTGTAGTAGCATCCTGCCTCACCAGAGATCTTGTGGTGGTGGACACACCTTTGTGCGTGGTTTCAGGTGCAGGCGTGAGCCATTACTAAGGTAGAGTGTAGGGGCTGGTTTGTGCGCTCTTGGGTTTCACAGACCATCAGAAGGGCAGAGACTGCATCTTCTGGAGCAGGAAGACCATGGCGGTTATTTACTCTTATCTGTGCAAGTCCTTCCCTAATAAATACCTATTTATCATCTGTCTTGGATCTGGTGAACTCATTTAAATCCTGCCTTCACCAGACAGTAGGAGGGAAGAGCTGGGAAGGGATATGATTAAGAGACATTATATAAACATACAAGATTGTCAAGAAATAAAAATATTTTAAATAGCTATAATAAGGTGGGCAAGAAAAGCTCAGTGAGTAGGTAAAGGAGTTTGAGTTCAATCCCCAGGACCCATACAGAGGGAAGCGAGAAGCAGCTCCTGAAAGTTGTCCTTTGGCCTACACACACACACACACACACACACACACACACAAACCCATATGCACACATATACATATACACACAAATCCATAGGCACATGTATACACAAAGATACATGCACACACACACACATATACGCAGATACACACATATACATATACACGTACACACACACTCACACATACACATATATAGAAAGATACATACACACATGTACACACAAACACACAGACACACACGCCATGGCAAGTTCAAACCCACATATATGCAGGTACACACAATAAAAAAAAAAAATAAGTAAATAAATGCTATAAAAATTTAAAGCAATAATAACATGGAGGGAGGCAGGGGGAAAATCCATTCAATATTCCACAATTATAAGTATGCTGGAGGACTGTGATATTTTTATTAAAATCAGACATTCATGATACATCTTATCCTTAGCCCCTGTTCTCATGAGACCTGGTTGTCACATCCCAATCCACCCTAGGTTTATCTGCACACTTGTGTCACTGAAGTGTGCAGGGAACAGGTATAACTCCATTATCTTCTGATTACAGATAGAGAGATGAAAGCAGGGACAGATAAAGCAATTTCTCCATGGCCTCACACCCTGGAGGTGGCTGAGCAGGAAACAGACCAGTCTGTAATAGATACTTCTTCTGTGAGATAAGCATACCACCCTCCCACCTCAGAAGAGACCTGCCTTTTTCCCACCCCCCTGAGTGCTGCTGACAGAAAGCCAGGAAATTGGGAGGTCCTACTGGGAGAAAAGAAAATGAATACTTCAGTCTTCAGGTACCACCGTGGATGATGGCTGTGGATTCGGAGACTGTAGGATGAGCTCAGATGGAAGGCTGAGGTCAGATTAACATGTCTGTATTATACAGGACAGCCACCCTTCCCCACCGTCATTCAGTTTCCATCCTAGCATTGTGGAGCACAGCTCTGCTGCAACTTGCACACAGGTGAGTGCACTGTGACCAGACCAAAACCACACACGGGCCACTCCTTAGGAAATGAATGGGCCACTCCTTAAGGGAACACCCGCGTGCACGGAACTCTGGCACCCAGCCAGTACCTGAGAGCAAGACCTTCAATTAGTTTCTTTCATTTAGAAAGCCATTGTTTAGAAGAAAACAAAGGAAAACCTAGACCACCAATATGCACACACACACACACACACACCTTTCCATACAAGAGTTAGCTGATACTGTTACTTTTGTTTGGGAAATCTGCTTCCTTGTTTCTGGAGGGGGAAACAAATAAATGATGAACAGTTTTAAAGCCAAATGTTTAAAAAGAAAAAGATTGTGATGATAAATTGGAATGGTGTAAAAAGATAAAAAAAGCTGAAATCAACTTTTTTTTATTGTTTCAATAATTGTGACAAATGTAAATCTAAGTGAGAGAAATTAGATCAAAAAATTGTTACTCACTTACACACACAGCCTTCATCTAACACTTAAAGAGAACTTTGAGGGCCCGGTTTGCTGGGGCCTGCTTTTGATTCCAGCAATTCCAGCACTTGGGGGACAGAGGCAGGCTGACCTCTTGAGTTTGACAACAGTCTGCTCTACATGGTAAAATCCTGTCTCAAAAAAACAAGCAAACTTTTTACCATTTTCTTTGGTGTGCTTTTAAGTGCCTGTGTGTGTATGTGTGTGAACATGTGTGTGTGTGTACCTCTGTGTGCACGTGTGTGCATGCATGCATGTGTGTTCGTGTGTGTTCGTGTGTGTGTGTACTTCTGTGTGTACATGTGTGCATGCATGCATGCATGTTGGCTTGTGAGAGAGAGAGTGTGTGTGTGTGTGTGTATGTGTGTGTGTGTGTGTGTGTGTGTGTGTGTGTACCATGCATGTCTGAGGAGGTCAGGGGAAAGCCTTCAGGAGACTGGTCTGTCCTTCCACTGTGTGGATCCCTGAACTCAGGTCATCAGGTTTGGCAGCAAGTGTCTCTACACAGCGAGTCAACTCACAGGTGCCATAGAAGAGGATTTTAACCATTGGAATAAAAAGACAGGAAGTCAATAAGGACAGAGAAACTTCAAATAACAAGATAGCAAACCTGACCTTTTCCGAGACACACGGAATATTTACAAGAATTGCTCTCTCCAGAAGTTACAAAAAGAACAGGAAATTAAATTACAAAGAAACTTGAACTAAAAAAAAGTATTAAAGTTAGAAGAAACTGTGTCCTCTGTTGCATATTCTCATGTTTCTGTTGTTTTGTTTTTAACAACTCTTTCAAAATCTAAAAAACCATTCTTGCCAAGAACAGGCTTGGGCAAGATTTGCCCCAAGAACCATCCCTTTCTGACCTCTAGCTAGATCACAAGGACCTAATGATCACAAGAAGAAAGTGAATATATATATATATATATATATATATATATATATATATATAATTTTAAATAAATTTTTTAAGTTTTAGGTGATACAGATAGAAACACAAGTCCGAAAGCTGCTGCAGGGCAGACAATCCAAACGGTCCATTAGGGAAAATGTACTCTCAACCCCAATTCCTTCCCACAGAGAAAACGAGGGGTGCCCAGATGGTTCTGCTGGTAAATTCCCCAAACGTTTAAACAGCCCTTTTCTAGAGAACAGCAGATCAGGGACTATTTCTCATTATTTCTGAGTGAACTTCATAACATTGATATCAAAACATGACAGAAACATTATGGAGAAGGATGAAGTTCTGTTATGAGTAAGATTTTTCCTCTGCCGGTCAGGTCCCCTGGTCACGCCAGCGCCAAATAACACGCAGAGACTCTGTATTAGATATAGATATAGATGATATATATATAGATATAGATGATAGATACATACATACATAGATGATAGATACATACATACATATATACATATATACATAGATGATAGATAGATACATACATACATAGATGATAGACAGATAAATACATACATAGATGATAGATAGATAAATACATACATACATAGATGATAGATAGATAGATAGATAGATAGATAGATAGATAGATAGATAGATAGATAAAACAGTTCGGTAATACCTAGTGTCTATGGAGATGAACACTGAGGTTATAGGTGCCACATGACTCTGTACACAGCTATACCAAGAGACACTTAGCATGTGGTTTTGATTTCGTTTGTCAGTTTGTTTGTTTACAGTGCTGGGGTTGAACACAGGACCTTGGCAAGTGCTAAGCAGATGCTCAGCAGAGCCATACTTCAGCCCAGAAGAAGAGTGCTTGTATTACTTGGATATTTGTTCTATTGTCAAACCGCCACCCCCGGGTGCCTATAAACAGTCAATCGCACGAATGGCTGAAGCCTCATTCACAATGGAATATTAGAAACCAGTGTTTATTATCATATTATAATAGGAAAAAAAAGCACAAATTTTGTTAGAAATCTAGACAACTTTGGCAAATGTGTTGAATACTAGGAGCCAAACCACGAAAGTACTCATGCTACAGGATCTCGTTTTCTATAAAATTCAAAGCAGAAAAAAAAAGTTTAACTGTAGAGCTTGACAATGTGTGCCTAGTGTTAAAACTCTGAAGTATCCAAAGTAACAGATGCCACACAGTTGTCTCTGGGGAGGACAGGAAATTGAACGCGGGCCTTTCGAGTCAGGGCAGAATTGGGATGCAGGGTAACCCAACAGTCCATTTAGGCAACATGTTTTTGTTCTGTACAGCTTGTCGTATTTTAACTTTAAAATTTAAAAGCTTGAGGTATGACATAACCCAGTTGGTGATGTCCAGAGACATGCTACTTCTAGCGAATGGCCTGTTACATTCAGCCCCGGACCTTTTTGCAACGGACACCATCCTATGCTAAAGGGGGAAACCACGTTCTTTGCTAAAAGCTATTGTCTCAGTAACTTACACAGAGCCAGGCTTCAGACTTTGGTGCAAAGCAAATTGTAAGGGTTTCAGGGAGGAGAAAGAACAGCAAACATTTCCAAACCACATGTAGTTTTAATTAACACTTCCTAAGTAGAGAAAATACATCAATGTTCCCTTTGTGTGTCTCCTGGGGAACTCTATAGGAGCTCTGCTTTTTGCAAGGGAGAGCTGCTGGGTGCCCATTCAACACAGTGAAAGTCAGCGGCGAAATTCTGCCCCCGTGGCAGCCGCAGTTGGAAGAAGCCCCCAAAGACTGGCAAGTTATTGCTCGACTACTGTGCCTCTCGCCACCCCTCAACAGGCATTGGGGCATAAGCCAAACTGGCTTTGGCAATCTTCACCTACCTTGTCATGCCAATTAAGTTATTAAAATAAAAAAGCATAGGGGCTAGAGAGATAGCTCAATGGTTAAAGTGCTCGTAGCGCAAGAGTAAAGACTCGGGTTTGAGTCCCAAGAACCACGCACAAAAGCTGGCGGGCATGGGGGTCCTCCCTGTAACTCAAGTCTCAGAAGGCAGACTGAGGAAATGCCCAGGCGCAAACCGGCTATAGAGACAGACATTCGTGTACACATAGAACAACATTGGAGAGAAAAACAGCCATCTGATCCATGAAAATATAGAAACCAATGAAGCTACAAGATTACAAGTATGACCTTTGGAGGTTTTTTGGTTTTGGTCTTTTGTTGTTGTTGTTGTTGAGATCAGTTAACAGGAAGGCATCTTGTAGATTTGGGGGTGCTCTGGATTTTGACTAACAGGTCTGACTCAATGAATAAGGTGGACAAAGGATCAAGGGGTGTTTCCCAATATCAGCCTTATGCCTCCACATGCATCCACATGAAGGCACACACACACACACACACAGAGAAAGAGGAGAGGGGGAAGAGAGAGAGAGAGAGAGAGAGAGAGAGGTGCTCACATACCCAAGACATGCAGACACAGAAAAAAAATGGAAAAATAAATGAAATCAACATACAAGCACTTAAATATGGAACTATTGTGAAATAATTCTGATTTTGTTAATGTTCTTGGGTTTTTAATTTTTTTTTAGAGCAAGGTTTTATGTACCCCCGGGATAACCTCAAAGTCATTATGTGGTGCAGGATGACCTTGAACTCCTGATCTTCCTGCCTCTGCATGCCTAGGATCACATGTATGCCTCACCAAATGTACTTTGTAGGCCTTTCTCGGGGAACTGAATCCAGGACTTTGGGCATGCTAGGCAAAAAGACTCGAGGAGGACATTGCTAAATTTTATTTTTTCTATAACAATATATTATTAGAATAATATTTCTATTATTATATTATATTATTCTATAATAATATCTACTGTGCTGGACGGAGGGGGGCATGCCTCATGCGAGTGCACCAAGACAACTTGTAGGAATTGGTTCAGGAATTGAACCCAGGTCATCTGTGTTGGCCAGGGAAGAGCCTTGCCTTACGGAGGCATCTCACCTGTCCCGTGGCTGAAATTCATAAAAGTTTAAAACCCGTTCCCTGACTTCTCAGCAAGATGCCTTGCCAGTTCATTAACCTCGAGAAGAAGAAAAGCCACAGGGCACATATGTAGTCCTATAACCTCACTGGTGTTTTCAGTTTTAATCACACCAGATGGATGTGTGTTCCCCTCAGTGTCACTATACATGCATGGCTATGTGTGTGAAAAATACACATATGAGGGGGAAAGTATAGTCTTTTAAATGTTCATTCCCCTTCACCCTCTGCTTCTCTGAACCCAAACTTCAAAACTGGTAGAATAAGAGAGAGATCTGTCTACAGCAAAAGATGCCAAGCCAATGAGATGATGATGATGATATGATGATGATGATGATGATATGATGATAATGATGATATGATGATGATGATATGATGATGATGATGATGTTATGATGATGATATGATGATGATATGATGATGATTATGATGATGATGATATGATGATGATATTAGCTCATTTGTATATGTGTGTGAGTGTTTTGCTTGCATGTATGTCTGGTACCATGTATTTGCCTGGTACTTATGAAGGCCAGAAGATGGCAATGGATCCCCTGAAACTGGGGTTACAGATGGTTGTGAACCACCACCATGTGGGTGATGGAAATCAAACACAGGTCCTCTGGAAGAGCATCCATGCCTCTTAACCACTGCATCTGCCAATAGAAATTTGAATGAGCCAAAACAAACGAACAAAGCCAGGAGTGGTGGCTCCAGTCCTTTAATCTCAGTATTTGGGAGGCAGAGGCAGGAGGATCTCCAAGTGAGTTCCAGGACTGTTACACAGAGAAAACTCTGTCTCAAAAAAAAAAAAAAGAAAGAAAGAAAGAAAGGAAGGAAGGAAGGAGGGAGGGAAGGAAGGAAGGTAGGAAGGAAACGAAGGAAGGAAGAAACAGAAACTTGAATGAGTTCATTACAAATTGAACTACCCCTGATGTGGTGCTGACCCATTACATATACAACTCCCTGAAGAATAAATCACTTCCTGGGAATCATTGGCTCCTCTATGGAAAAATTGTGTGGTATTTTATAGAAAAGACGCTCTCCTTTCTTGTAGTGCATGTTAGCTTCTGGAATTAATTTCTATGGTCAAACCTAGTGGTTGAGGGGAACAGCTTATATTTTTGATGCCACATAAGAAAGCAAGCATTTTAAAATAAGCTAAATACTAGAAGATTTCTTAATGAAGATATTTCTCAGACTACAGAAACCTCCTGGGAAAAAAGGTTTGAGTGGCATAGCTCAACACTCAAATTATAGTAGGATAAAGCCCTCCAGCCCACCGATGAAGAAACTCTGTAGAACTCACGTGAACTCGGGAGGTAGGTCTACTGTTGAGTAAGTGTTAATTTTAAATGGAGAGGCTGACCGCATTGTAAGCCAGTTCGTTCTATGGAGAAGAGCATGAATGAGCTTGGCCGCCGGGAAATTACCAAAGCAGTGCTGCTCACCCTCAGGCCCACCTAATTATGTAAGGCTTTACTGGAGAATGACACACTTCTATGCTCGTTTCTTTGAAGTACTTTTTAAAATGTTATAACCCCCAGGACATCCCAATCCACTTCCTCTAACAAATCAACCTGCCATAGAGAAGTTCTGAATGAACACAGCTTTGAATTTGAAAGGCTCACATTTACCTCTGCCTAACTGAGGTGGGGGTGGATTTGACAGTGACTTATATGCACCCCTGATGTGATGCTGACCCAGAACGACCTTAATTAAGCATATACAACTCCCTGAAGAATAAATCACTTCCTGGGAATCATCGGCTCCTCTATGGAAAAAAAGCCACCTTTAAACCTTCATTGAAAGGGGCTGTGACCATAGCTGCAAACCTATGGACTCCTCTTCATCGGGGGGAGATAGCGAATGCAAACAGAAATACACATTTACTCTTTTATTTTCTAGAACCTTTGCTCCATGGCCTCAATAGCCTGTCCCTTGTGTATGAAAGAAAGGCTGTTTCCACGATTTTTCCACGAGGGGTGATTGATGGATGGCTAAGAAGTTCTGATGAATGCTTTCGCAATTAGGGAGTCTCCTTTACTTCAAGGACATGTAATATTAAATATAAATATGTATGTGTGTGTGTGTGAATTTAGTTTTGGCCCCACTTTATCTTTTCCTCTCGGTAACTGCTGGCATTCGACAGCCACTGTGTCAGCCGCCTATAACAAATGGCTAATTCAGTTAGAGTTGGGGGAAATAATGAGCAGATTCCTAATATAATATAATAGTTATAATTCACTTCATAGACCTGAAGGCTGGTAAGGAGAATGTGAGGGAAAGGTTACCGGGCCTAGGAAACATAGAGTGATTATGGCATGCTGGAGATATTTCTAAAATGCCTAAATATTACTTATTCACAGAAGGCAAATGAAGATGGACGAGACAGGAGATTAGCCTTTCTGTATGTGGGGTGTGCAGCCTGCAGACCAGACATCTGAAACCCAGGCTCTGGAAAGTCACACAGCCCCACACCTGCATTTCCAATATGGCAGGCCCTCCATTTGCATATCGGATGTTCTTGTCCCCAGAATTCCAGTTATGAAGATAAGTGAGAATCCTTTTAATGTGTGCTGTGAGGAGCCTAGCTTGGTGGCACACCTAATTTCCAGAGCCCAGGAGGCAGAGGCAAGTAGGTCTGTCAGTTTGAGGCCAGCCCGGGCTACAGAGTGAGAGTTCCAGGACCAGCCATGGATACACACAGTGAAATATTGTTTAGAAAAAAAATCAAAAACAAAACACACACACACACAAAAAAAAAAAAGTTCCTTGAATTCAAAATGAATTGTCCTACAGCAGTTAGTGAAACACAATTTCTTTGGTTGCCTCTCACCTGAGGGAAGGTAGAAGGTAGTCAATAAAACTCTGCCAGTTACAGCCATTCATAACGTTGTTTAACTAATGGTGCAGCAAGGTCAAAAATACCCACAGATGATAAGGTGGCAAGGCCAAATGCACCACCACTGAGCTATTTGTTGTATTTTACCTTTCCTTTTTTTTTTTTATTTTGAGACAGGTTTCATTCAGTTGTCCAGCCTGGCCCTGAAATTAGTTTGTGGCCCAGGCAAGCCTTGAACCTGCCGTCTTCTGCCTCACTCTCCAGACTCATTTTCTTTTACCTCTTTAGGGAGTGACAACAAAGATGGACAGTCGAGGCACAATGGGAAACAAGAACACGTGTAAGAAGAATGGCGGAATGCATTTTATTTTTTCCCAAGACGCAGGAGGCAGGTGCAGGCAGATCCCCGGAGTTCCAGCCAGCCTAGTCTGCAGAGTAAGTTTGGAGGCCACCCTGGTCTACATAGTAAAACCCTGTCTCAAAAGGGAAGGAAAAACATGAAAGAAAAAGAAGAATATTATTTGACGAATGCTCCTCAATGGACTATGAATATTGTGAATGAATTCCAGCACTGTGACACATAGAAGGTACTTTATACATATTAACTATGAATTAGCAAAGGAAGACATCATACAGTTGCATAAACTAGATTCAGGTCACTGATGGTGGAATTCTTGAAGTGAAACCGCTTTAAGGATCTTGTAAATGAATGGGTAAGGACACAGAGGGTCTGGTGCAGGCTGTCCTAGTCCGCTTTCTATTGCCTATTGCTCTTTCAACGTTATGACCACACTCGGGGAGGGTTGTTTTGTTTTGTTTTGTGTTTTTTGGCGTATATGTCCAGATACAGTCCATCATGAAGGAATTCAGGGCAGGAGCTCGAAGGCAGGAACCTGGAGGCAGGAGCTGAAGCAGAGGACATGGATAAAAATGCTGCTTGCTCCCTTGCTCCTCACAGCTTGCTCAGCCTGATTTTTACACAATTTGAGAACCACCTGCCCAAGGGTGGCACCACCCACAGTGGGCTGGCCCTCCCACATCAATCAATAATCTAGACCACGCCCACTGCCTGGTCTATAGGTCACTCTAGAAAGCAGCAGGGCGGGCTAACAGGATGGCGCAGTGAAGCACAGGTACCTGCCCCCACGTAGTTCAAACCCCCATGGTCACGGTGGAAGGAAGCTAAAGTGATCCCTGCAAGTCCTCTGACTGCCATGAGCACAGTGAATCATGTAAGCGCAGCCGCGCGCACACACACACACACATACACACACACACACACACACACACACACTTTTGATAATAAATAGTTCTTTAAAAGAGACATAAGCAAGAGAAGTACTGCTTCTCACGTACACCAGCCCCTCAGGACCAAGAAAGGGCCATGGTCAAGTATGCAAATCTGAGGGAACTACCAGGGAAAACACATATCATCCCTGGCCCCACACAGTCCCTTGAGGCTACAGAGACCAGCAACTCCCACTCCTCCTTCTGCCCCACAGCACCTCATGGACCCAACCGCCTGAGAACAAGGATGAGTTGAGCTCTCCACCTTTTGACTCAGCACCTCATTCCTTACGTGTGTCTTCCTCTCTTATTTCCTTTCTCTCTTGTGCACGTGTCTCGTGGCGCTGCGTGGTGCTCAGCGAGGGTTTAGGATGGTGTTAACGTTCCTCCGCTAAAGGCATCCTCGCTGTACTCTTGAGCCACATTTCATATCCTCCCCGTTTATCCCTGTGTGTTTTATTCTTCCTCTCTCGCCCTCTCTTTGTTCTAACCTTCTAAAAGCTTTACAGTGTCTAAAATCTGGGCATTCACCACCAGTGTCCCATTTCCTCCCTCCTTGACAAACGTCACTCGAACATCAGAATTTCTTTTTTTTTTTTTTTTAATTTTTAAAGTTGAGCTAATATTTAATCCTATCCTTATCCGTCTTATTTCCCTCCCATCCCTAATCTTAGTAACTAAAATATAAGTATACTCCATACTATCCTTGGCTGTTTTTCCTCCAACAGTTATTAAAATCAGTGTTACTAATTTCCAGGCAGGACAAGGGCAGGAGAGGTAATAGCAGACACCTTAAGTTGCTCTCTCACAATTGAAATTATCCTTCAGACTAAAAAGAAACTCAGACTCATCCATGAGGTCACAGGAAAGAATAAACGGTACCAGAATTAACACTAAGCCAGAAGGAAGAACAAAGACTCAAACTCCAGAAAAACCAACAAAATGGCAGGAATCAGCAATAACTCCTGAATATCAATGTTCTTAATTTGCCCAAGACACAAGTCTGGGGCTGGAGAGATAGATGGCTTAGACGGTATAAGGGCTGGCCTCATCTGACTCTCCACTGGCACCAGGCATGACAGGTAGACATACATGTGGGCAAAACACCCCTACACATAAAATTTAATTTAATTTAAAAAAGTAGCAATAGAGGTAAGTCAAAGGTCAACCCTAGGGCAATAGCAATGGGTAACTTTAACACAGGCCATCCTGACAAAGATAGATATCTGAATTAAATGGCATCGTAGATCAGGAGAACTTAACAGGCTTCTACAGATGCCACATCCAAAGGCTGGTGCTGTCCATGGAACTGACTCCAAGCCAGATCGTATATGATGGCACGAAACCAAGTCTTAGCAATTACGGAAAGTTGAAATAGTCCCTTGTTCCCATCTGATCCAGTAGAATTACCATAGCTGGGAAATGCAATCAGCCTCGATGTGCATCAGCTGATGAATGGACGGCGTAAACGAGATGTTTTTACACAAGGGAATTTTATTCAGCTGCAAAGGACGATGAAATTTGCAAGAAAAAAAGGGGGGGGGGACTGGGGAAAATATGACACCCCCTAAACGGAGTAGCCCAGGCCCAGAAAGACAAATGCTGGACACTCTCTTCACTTGTGACCCTGGCTTTGAGTTTTCAGAGTGGTGGGTTTAATTTTGACATCTGTAAAGGTCAGAAAGCTAGAGAGGACTCATGAGAGGGGGAGGGGAAGAGGTATTCAGGATGAGGGGTTGGATAACAGAACACATTGTGCTACGAGGGTAGGTGTCAGTCAGTTAAACACTTTTTCAGAGACTGGGATGGGGAACCGGAAGAGGAGGAGATTGGAATAAATTAACCAACTCTAAGGATGTAAGGAAACCTGCTACTTTGTAGGCTAACTAAAAGTAAAATAATGAAGTAAGGAGTTTTAGCTAAGATACCCTGCATGGGTGGATTCCCCGCCCCTATAGTTATTAAATAAAATCTCAGTACCAGGCCCCCAAACAACACAGGCTATTGTACTTGATTGCTCACCAGAACCAGATGGCAGACCCTATTACTAAATATACAGCTTACTTTGATTGCTGGACGCAGAGAAATCAGCTGGAAGTAATCAGAAACTTCCTCCCAGTTGATCGGCTTTCTCTGGGGGAGAAGAGTTATCCAATGGTATCCCCTGAGCAGTAAATCCCAGACGGCACGCCCTGACTAGCTGAGCAGCTTGGGCCAAATGTGCAATGGCGGCACTAAGTCTGCCGGGGTAATTACCTGCCTTTGCATTGCACTCGAGCCCTTCTCTGCGGCAGGGAATTCATATCCCGGTACTAAAGGCCTAGTCAAAAGCCCACGGCTAGAGAGGCCATAGGCCCTATGAGGCAGCTTGCTGTAGCTTTGCCAAATGGACAGATTGTCAAATTGCCTTCGGAGAAACATTTGTGCACATAGGTTGATGCTACCCTCTACCTTGCCCAGAGAAAGCTTCTCTCCACAGTGGTCAGCAGTCAATGCAGAGACTCACAACCAGTCAAAATGCCGGCAATAAGTGAGCATCTAGCCCTGGGGGATATCAGCCATCAACAAGCATCATCCCTGCACCCCGCTGCCCCCTCATTACCCGGACCACGAGACCCAGGGAGCACCGAGGGACAGGGAATGCAAACAACACAGAGGATGAGGGAGGGTCCCACCTGTGAATCGTCTTCTGCGTGAGACCTGGCCGCCGCACCATAGCTCGCCCACTGCGGCCATGGTTACCTGCCCAAGATCAAGACAAGAAGGCAAAAGTAAGTCAGTCTAGTAGGTTATCAAAAAATTTAAAAAAAAAAAGACATGAAAATGGGGGTGTGGGGGTTTGTCTAGGAGGAGTGGAGGGAAAACTGGAGGTATAAATGATCAGACACATCATATATTTGTCAAAGAATAAATTTTTTTCTTTAAAAAAAAAAAGATGGAAAAGAATAGTGTGAGAAGAGACCCAGAATGGCACAGTAAGAACAGATCTGTTAACCATAACTACGGAAGCAGTGACCGTGAGCACCAATGTCCAGTAACACAAATCAAATCTCTCCTTTCAAATCTCCCTCTTCCATGGGTCTGTACGGGAGGCATCTACTTCCCCTGCTGGGCGTGACAATGTGACTTATTTGACCAAGGACATGTCAACATAAGTTAACATGTGCAAAACGAGACCTGTGTGTGTCTTTGCATAGGGTTTGTCATCCGTGTTGCTTGGAAAGCCCTGTGGCCCAATATTCCATACAAGAGCAATATGGAAGCAATATTCCATACAAGGGCCAGAGCACACTCTTTGCTTAGGAACTGAACTAGCTAAACTCCAGCCGAACAAAAAACACACTTTCAAGAAATAAATGCAATCTCATGCCACTAGGTCTTACAATCGTCTCCCAATATCGTCTCCAGTAGACGCTGTATAAATCTGCTGAGATTTAAAGCGTTGAGAACTGGAGTAAGTAGGTTTTGATCACATCACATCAGTTCATTCACACCAAGCCAGTCTATTCCCAACAGCACGCTTTGGTGAAGATGAATATTTAATTAAGCATATAATGGCAAGTCCTTCTGTCCAATTGTTTTTTACGATTGTGAGTTTCTGATGGAAAAGGTGTGATTATTGAGACATGGCAATAAAGCAGCCACCTGTCTCTGCCAAGAGCACAGAGCATTTGAAATTTCCCCTGTATTTATAAACTGAGAAAGAGAACTCTCCTCACCGTTTATTCTAGTTCTCGCAATCATCGTATCATCATATGACATGTCAGTCACTCTTGTTAGAAAATCCGTAAATGACAGTAAGAGGAGCAAAAGATTGCAAGATGGGAATCTTCCCATGTAACCAGCTTTTCTTCTAGGGCCACCAATCAGCTCCAAATCATGGTACAAAGACATTATTAGTTGTAGTTAGCCTTAGCTTAGCTCTTATTGTAATGTTTCTCTTTATCTACATTTGCCTTGGAGCTTTGTAACCTTTCTTCCTTCCTTCTTTCCTTCCTTCCTTCCTTCCTTCCTTCCTCCCTTTCTTTTTTTCTTTCTGTATGGCCCACTTTCCTGCTTTTCCTGTGTCTGGCTGGCGGGCAGCTGGCTGGCTTCTGACCCCAAGCATACCCCTCTCTCCCTTGTTCTCTCCTTCTTCTCTTCAAGCCTACATTTCTTCTCCTATTTATTCTCTCTGTATGTTAGGAGCAGCAGTTTTCCTGCCTTCTGGTCCCACAGCCACATCAGCCCCCAAATAACACACAGAGACGGCTCCTATTAGATGATATACTTTTGTTGGCCTGTTACTAGCATTTCTTATTGGCTAGCTCATCTTAAATATTAACCCATTTCCATTAATCTAAGTATTTCCACGTGGTCTTATCTTACCGGAGCACGGGCCTAGAGGTTCTACCCTACATTTTGAAAACTCCTCCGCTTCTCCCCAATCACTTCCTTGTCTCTAGTCCCACCTATCTTGCTTTCCTATTATTATGATGCTTTATTCATTAACTAATAACAGAAACATATTTACATCATCTCTGCCCATCAGCCCCACCTATCCCTATTCGACCTACTTTTATTAGACCAATCAGGTGCCTTAGGCAGACAAGGTGGAAACAGTAACACATCTTTAAATAATTAAGCAGATGACTTTTTAAACAAATGTAACAAATCCTTACATTATTAACAAAGGCAACAGAAACAAATGTTAAAGTAATATTCCACAGCATAAACAAATGTAACATGTCTTTGTCTAGTTAAAATAATGTCCCACACTTCCTCAATAGCATTTTTCGTCAGTAGACATCTATACTTCCATTACTCCTCTCTTTTGCATGTGCATAACAACTATAAGAAATATATGCACATCATTAGGCTGTGTTCCAGGATATTTCTAGGGCCCATCAGCCTCAGGCCTCCACCTTCCCTTGCCTACTCAATAACTCTGCTGGCCCCTCTAGGGTCTTTTCTTGAGGCTCACACAGAAAAGCATCCACCTCCTAGTTCTACTAGAGCCAGGCTTGATGCGCAACCCACTGTTGGAAGGTGGGTGTGGGGTAAGATCAGGACTCTCTTCCCATATAATCTTTAGGGGCCTGAGATGGTGTGAAAGAAGATGATCTCCAAAGGGAGTGCACAATTTGGAGGTGTGGCTATGTTGGAGTATGTGTGGCCTTGTTGGAGGAAGTGTGTCACCATGGATGTTGGCTTTGAGGTTTCATATATGCTCAAGCCAAACCCAGTATCTTAAACCACTTTCTGTTGCCTGCCTGCCAAGCTGTAGGACTCTCAGCACCAGCACCCACCGTGATGATAATGGACTGAGCCTCTGAAACTGTAAGGAGTTGCCATGGTCATGGTGTCTCTTAACAGCAATGAAAACCTGTCAAAGCAGAGGCTAGCCCAAGATACATGAGAACTTGCTCAAAAAAAATAAAAGGAGGATGGGTATTTTGGAAAGAATGAACTAGGATTTAAAAAAAAAGTGTCAGAAGACGAGAGAGAAATCTGAAGCCTATTATAGTCACCAGCTCAAGGGAGAGAGAAGTACCCTACTAGTGACAGGTACTTTGCCAGGAAATGGACATACTTAAAGTGTAATGTCTGGACCTTCAAGATCTGGAGGAAATAAAAATGTGCAAATATTCCAGTAAGAGACCTGGGAAGGTATATTGAAGGAAACTACTCCAGATGTACAGATATTGGTCAAGTTCCTAGGCTGCGGTTTTATATTAATGAGTTTTGGGTTTTATCTTAAGATAACCAGCTAGGAATCACTTTAACTGTGGGAGAATTCTAATGAGTTATTCAAGATCAATGCTTAATGGTCTAGCCCAGGCATGGTGGCTCATGCCTGTAATCCTAACACATGGGAAGTAAGTAAGTTAGGAATTCAAGGATAGCATGGATGAGACCATCTTTCGACAAAAAAAAAAAACTATAACCACTTAAAGTAAATTAAGCTTTTGCAAGCTCAGTAACTTCTGAATATTTTACCAGGAAAGCTAGAGCTCAGAATTCAAGGCCAGATTTTAAAAATACCACCTAAAACAAAATACCAAACCCCTATTTCCATTTTTTTAATATGGCTTATATATCTACTCAATATGCTTCCTTAAACAGAAATGTCTTCAAGTCTGACACAAATAAATTTTTATCAATTGGAACACTCTTCAAGAAAAATGCTAACGGCAGTCACGATCTATACTTAGGAATGCTGGGAAAATTAATTTGTCATCTGCTGATATGCTCCTTTGTGACAACTCAACAGCTGCCAGTCACATTCTGGCGTCCCCATGCCAACTGGGACTCACAGCGAGCTTCCCTAGGGCTACTAGAAAGAGAAGCCATAGCTCCTTAGCA
>NW_026126643.1:0-75246 GCF_943737965.1 Phodopus roborovskii
GTTCAACTCGGCTCACAAACAGAATGAGACACTGAAGGCTAAAGCAGCTTGACTTGGAGACAGGAATGTGTGTGTGAGAATGAGGAGTGGAGACACAGCACCTTGGCTAATTATAAAAAGGAACACCTCAAAACTTTCTGTGGTTCCTGCGTGATTGCCTACTCTGTGGTAATGCATATAGAATAGAAATTAAACACCTCAGACCTGTGAGCAGACTTACTCACCTGCCAGCTGCAGACAAGGCCTCGATCTAGGTTGTGCTATGGGAGACATCTCATGCTCACCTTATCATCTCCCGCTTATATGGAACTCTGCAGCAAAGTATACCCCCCCCCCCGGTTTTTTGTGCCGCGACGATATAATGTGGGTCATCCATCACCGGGGGTGAGGAGAGGGCTTCACTTATTTATGAGAAGTGGACGGATTGGCAGTAACTGTAACTAGTTGTTTTTTTTTGCAGGTCAAAGAAGAATACCATGTGACCCATGTAATTATTCCCTGTGCAGACAGCAGGCCCTGATTATTGTTATGCCCAGAAGGAGGAAGAAATATTTTTAAGCAAGAGGAACTGGGCCTCTCTGACCTTAGGTTGGATCCATGTAAGCAAATTGATTCCCTTTGATGGCGAGCTGCTCTTCCAAGTGCATTACAGCCCAGATCTGTGTTTTCTATATATATAGCCAACACATTGCAGTTCTCAGCCCTTCTTGCTACACCCTCCCTTGTTCTGTTTGGGGTCAAAGGCACATTCTGAATTTCAGCTTACTAATTTGCATCATCTAATCAGTGTAGTTTTTCAATGTTCCACATCCTTGTGAGTGGGTTGTGCATTTTTGCCTCCCCTAGGAGGTAGGAAAACATGCTGTGCAGACACCATCTACCAAAGAGCTACATGGAAGTATTTCACGGAGTCAAGAGAGACTACCTCATGATTTGATTTTGCCTTTATGAAGACGTACTTGTTTTGTGTACAACCAAAGAGCTTCTTTCATGCAAAGTTGAATCCACATTTGCTTATTTATATACAATGTCAGATGGAATTATGTTCTGTGAAGCTCCAGGAAGGCAGGAGATAATTTCCCTGGAGGCTTGTTTGCAGAGATTCAGAATACCTGATAATGCTTGGGCTTCTTAATAGAAGGAGAAGTGATTTCCTGACAGCTAACAAGACCTAATGGGGACTGCTTGAACATCCTGGGGATTCTAGATCAAAAGGCTTCAGGAGAACTGCCCATGTGGTTCCCAGAAGCCACAGAGCCGGGACAGTAAGAGAGAATTCAGAATGTGACCCAGGGGCCATCTCCATCTGCCCCCTGTGTGCCTCGTGATGGAGTTTCTGTGCCTTCTTGAACTTTCCCTTCGCGGCACTCCAGAGAGTTGACTCTTAATCCACAGATAACCTATACTGGGCTGTCAGAATATCTCAAATCCTATCATCTCCGAGGAAACTTCTGATGCGATGATGACTTCGGCACCAAAACGCAATGAACAGAAAGAAAGAGGCCGGAAAAATGTGTGCTGAATTCATGCCTATGGGGAGTCTCACAGGATCATTATGTTGTGACATCATCTAGTAGATCTTAGAGGATAGAAGAGTCAAAGGAGCCCACTCTATGCAGAACTGGTTAAGAGAGTCTTCAAATGCATGAAGGGAATTGGGATCAAGATTTATTTTGTTGTGACTTTACCAGTTTTTACTTCCCTTTGCATAAATGTATATTTTAAAATATAGCTAACTTAAAGTATGCATCTTTGTGAATAATACACTTAGAAGGATACAGGAACCATCCAAGAGCCGGGTCCAGCTTACAACTTCCTTCCTATGAGATTGATCAACTCTTCTTCTAATCATCTCTCTCTAACTTACGCTAGAATTCATATACTGTTTGCATTCCTTCATGATATTTAGTATTTCAGTACTGCTTGTGTCTTGCAGTAAATGTAGAGGTTAGATATTTGGGTTTTGCATCTGGCTTGCTTGTCTTAACAACCCTTTGTACATTGCCTGAGGTGTGCTTGAACCTGGTTGGCAATGGAGGAAAGGAGAGGAAAGCGGCATAAGTTAATGCAACATTACTAGGTACAGTACCACAAAATAAGACCATATGTGGCTTCTCTTCACATAGGAAGATATCCCACACAGCTCCTCTCTCTCTCTCCCTTCCCCCCCCCCTTGCCCTTATGGCAGGATGGAATAAAGGGCAGGGGAACTGAAGATCCACAGAGATTCTTGAACTGAAGTTTTAAATAGTTTATGAACTCTTGGTAAAAGACACAGAATAGAATGTAAATAATGACACAGCAGGGAAGGAGATGTAGATTAGAAGCTGAAGCACAAACCTTGGAATGGTTACCTTAAGGCATCAGGTGTAATTAGGCAGTGATGTTAGTCATAAGTGTAGGTCTAGTGAGGGAACAGCTAAGAGCAACTGTTGAAGCTCAGCTTCATTTAACCTTGTAGATGAGGTGGCCAAAAGATATCATTTCCTCGCCCTCTCCACCTAGCAGACTAGGAGATGCTTCCAGCTTCGATTTCAGGTGTCATTGTGGGAGGTGTGCAGAAACCCTTGGGACCTGCTGTGTTGGGTATGTCATGGGGCTTACTGGGATTTCTTGAATTCTTTGTCTCCATAGACCCATCCAACCCAGACAGCCTCTGTCGAGTGTGTGTGGATGCACACACACATTTTTGTTATCAGAAGATGCTCTTATCAGGACTCCAAATATAAACAGTGTGAGTAGAATTTAAGCCTGGGCAGTACAAGAACAAAACTCTCTCTCTCTCTCTCTTGGCTCAGAACACTGCAAAAACATAGCAATATCCAGAGGGTCTTAAACCCCGAGTGCCATAGAAGCCGCCAGATGATTTAAGGTGCACATTATCATTCTATCTAACAGCAGCTGCTGTTAACAGATGAAGTTGACACCACTGTTGGTTTTCGAGACAAAGCACCAAGAAGTGACCTCAAGAGTCAGAGGTTGAAGATATTCCACTCCAAAAACTGCCAAAGAGGGTCATTGTCAATGCCACATTAGTCTGCATCATCCTCAGCAGAGCTAGTGTTGGGAAAGCAGTGTATCATCCTGCAAAGCATTTTTGTACTCTGGATAATGCCCTTGCTACAGGAATTAGTGGTCTCAGTTATAAGCACAATCCTCTATACTTATTGCTCACAATGATTGCCCTGAACAGACCAATTTTTTTGGCTGGCTTGATTCTTCTTTTGTGCTAATTCTACTGTTGAGTATTTATTTCTTTAAGTCAAACTACAAGAAAAGGACCATGAGAGATTAAAGTCACAGAGAGAGATACACATAATGAGTAGAAAAAGGAGAGGAATGAGAAGGAGAGTAAAGAGAGGAAGAGAAGGGAGGGAGGGCAATTAGGACTTGACAAAAGAAGACAAGATCTACCAGAACTTCAATGAGGGGGTGTTGACTAGGAATAGAAGGAAGACATACACATCATCTGTACGGGAGGAAGAATTGTGCAGATTTGAGCAGGAGACAGCAGGAGAGCAGGGGAACAAGTGTAGGTGTGAAAGAGAAGAAGAGAGGACATAGATAGGAGAGAGAGAGAGGGAGGGAAAGAAATGGGAAGGAGAGAAGAAGAGAGAAAAGAGGGAGAGGAGAAAGAGACGAATGAGTGTTGTGGGGATTTCTGTTTGACTGTGAGTCTGCCTTTTCTTTTCAGAACAGGAATTTTCACACTGACAACTTTTGGATTAAAAGAAATATCAAGCTGCTCCAGGAGGGGATTCCATCCCCATAATCAGGACTCGCCTTTTCTGTGTACGTATCTGTGTACAGGAGAAGAAACATAATAACATTGTGATAATACCAAACCCTGTCCCATAAAATTTATAAGAGCCTTTTCCTCAGGGATGCAACCACAGAGATTAAAGCTGAAATCAATCAGAATGCTAAGTCTGTGTGTGATTATATATCATAATTAATATCTATATGCATCTGTATAGACTTTTCATCACACTCTGATCCTGGAGGGAAATAAGACTGTACACATTTCAGCCTCTACTTTTTAAAAGATATATACACTTTTATATTTCATTATATTTATTCCTGTACTTTCATTGTGTAGCCTTTTTGGGGTAGGACCTGTTTTTATTTTAATTCGTTTTCTCTGTGAATTTGCAATACATGGGCTTCTTAGAGCCTGTTTGGTAGAAGATGTTTGCAGATGCCCTAGATATGGAGCAGTAAGCACTTCCTCCTTCCCTGCAAGAATAGTGGGTGCTGTTGATCCAGCACTATTCTCCAAGCCCCACTTTGTAACTCTAGTTCAAACCAGGGTGATCAGTTTTTTTGTAGACAAAAACTTTCTAATAGAACTGTTCAAAATTACCTAGCTCCATTTTGGAGTACACTAATGTTGTTTTCGAGATACTAAAAAATATTGCTGATTTAAAAATGAATTATCTAGAACATGAGTTCCCAAGTTGCCAATTGTAATGACCCCTTTCATGGCGAAACACACCCATAACATAAGCTCTTGGGCAGCTGCAGTAGGAGATCATCAATTTGAAGCCAGTTGATGTTACATAATAAGACTTTCAGACTGATGATTACCTATCATGTTGTAGACACAGAGTGACTATCCCCTCAGTGTCATTAAGGTCACTAATACACTGAGACCTGATGTAATGACTCCCCCTTGAGGTGAATTTGGCCTCCCTTGCCATCTGATGGACATTATGACTCCAATGGATCACTGAACGTACGCATCTCTAACAACAACCACAACAAAAAACAACAACAACAACAACAAAATCTATTTGCTATGTGACTCTGGAAAATAGGTGGCAAAGATCCTGAGATACATGGGGATGTAATCACTCTATTCATGAGGCTGAGGTGAACTGTGTGTGAGTGTTTGGGGTCAGAACTTTTGACATTACTTCTGTGACATCAAGATTTCACCTCTTAATAGAGAACTGTCTGGCTGCAATGAACTTCTTCAATCAAAGGTTTACTGCTCAGGATTGGCCCTGTTGTGAGAGAGTGTTCAATTTTAAGCATTCGGATCTTCCCCCCTCTGATGAAAACAGCTGTGCTTAGTGATCGTCTATAATCCAGCACTGTTTCGCCGTGGCCGTAGAATATTGCCGTCAGGATCCCCCCGCTTCGCTTACCTAGGCTATGTGTGCTAGCCTATGTCACACAAGGATCTCTTTGGTATAAACAAAATGTATAACTGTTTCAAAACTGACTTCAATCCCTAACAATATTTCCTCTTTTCCAATTGCAGGACTGCAGTCATGTCACCATCCAAAACAGCAGGGTGACAATCGCCTGATTTTTTATGATGAGTAAAATCTCACTGACTCCACCTCAGCTGGAGCCTGTGTGTGTGTGTGTGTGTGTGTGTGTGTGTGTTTGTGTGTATGAGAGTATGTGTTTAGTGCATTTGTGTGTGTGTGTATTTTGTGTATATGTGACTGAATGTAATTCTGGTGTGTGTGGGTGTGTATCATGTATGTATATTAACCTGTGTCATGTGTATGTTACATCAGTGTTAAGGATGTCAATGGTATGGTAGGTATTTATGGCACACTGTGCGTTCATTCACACAGAGCCCAGATGAACTTAGTTTACATTTCTGTTTTTGTAGTAAATTAGGAAAAGCTTCAATAAAACATAGAAGATTGTCTCACATGAAGTCAAGCTCCCTTGCGGACAAACCCTGAGTCTAGATGTGAGATCATAGGAATTTATTTCATTTCTATGTCAGTGGCTATATTTTTGACTCCTGCCAGTAATATCTTTCTTTAAGAATGCACAAAATGACAAATGCGATACAGCAATATGGACAAAGCCATCAGCTCAATCATGAGCATTGCAAAGGAAACGAAATTCACAATGTGTTTTAATTTATGACATTTGATATATTCATGGCTGCATTTTGAGGTGAAAGATCATAGCTCTTTTGAATAAGGAGAGAAAAATTGATCAAAGATTGCATTCTACTAGAATTACAATTCTAAATTGTGAATGTAATTTTCTGTTTTTGTTTCAGCGTCTCTGTATTTGTAATGAGACCCGATGCTAGAAACCCTTTGACTAACAACATTCCCAGACTCTGTTAGACTGTATGCACATTAAACATAAAAGAGGTATGTGTATAAATTGAGAACGAAAAGTACAAATGTGTTTTTAAAAATCATTTGATATTAGGAATCATTTACAGATTATATACACTGTAAAATGTGCAGAATAAGACAAGGTTTACATATTTTATGTCAACAAAGTATAATAGTACGTCTAAGAATAACATAATGGGATTTCAAATTTAATAAAGATTGCTTTTATTGCATTTTGGAACCACAATGTTAGAAAGGACTTGAACATGACTTCGTGCCCCTCTTTTCCGGGGCATCACATGGAAACCTCTTTTTTAAGACGGCAAGTATCCTGAGAAAGCATTTTTATTCTACATCCATCCTTACCTTCAAATGTCCCTCATAGCGAAGCAAAATTTATTCCCATTACCCAGATATGCTAAATCTTCTGAACCAACTTTGATTTTCTGTGCAAATATTCAGCCATACATCATTTCTCTACATACGAAATCTTATAGTAAATCTATAGTTAGGTTATTCATATTTAGTAATTATTATACCTCAGATGACATCCTTTTTTTTAATAGCTTTATCAATTCTCCTAGTCATATGGTTCAGAAAATTTAGTGAATTCTGTTTTTTTTATTTATATATTAGAAAGAGCTTTCTAAATCCACAGCTGTCACATACCAGTTGTCTTCCCATCCATCGTATTTACAAATTGTTGTATTTGTCTGGCTTGCATTATGCATATAAAACTGTTTACATTTATTTTCCCTCATTTGAATTGAGAGTATCCTATTATTGGGGAATGATATAACAATTAAGGTTCTACATAACTTATTGGAGTTTAGGTGTATTCTTCTTCAAAACAATTTGTATCATTGGAAGATCATTCAATTAGCATTAGTAAATTATTAAATTACTAAGGGAATAACAGTACTTAGTGAATGTACAATTTCTTCTATTGAAAAGATAATTGTCAAGATAATTGGTCCAACTCTAAACTGTTGCTTGTTTGAATTTTTATGCATGTGTAGGTGGGAAAGACTGATTGCATATCCAGTACCGAGGAGACCAGGTAATGGAAAGCAAAAGTGTTAGTTGTTGATAATGGCAGTTGAAAAAGCTTGTAATTCACTAAGAGGTATTTGTAGATGTCAGACAATATAAATTAGTAGGAACAAATAAATTACAAATTAACGAATAGGGCATAGTGAAGAAAGATACTTTCTGATGATTACTGTGCAACTGAGCTCCGCTCAGAATTAGTCCTACAAATTCAACAAATTTAGGTATCCTCTGTGCAGCTGTGTCTTCATATGTAAGGATGGAATAACATCTGGGTGAGTAGGTGTTATAGCAGAAGAAAATATATATATAATTTACTATAGTTAGTCTTTAATATTTGCAAGGAACAATCTTCAACATTTCTGTCTTCTAGCTCATTGTTTCCACGGTTCTGCACTTATGTGTAGACAAAAACATTATAGCACTCCTTGTGAGCTACTGCTGAGCGGAAAGCAGATGTCACTCTGGACTGCGCAATGATGTGGGACACATGATGAACTTCAGACTGTGTCTCCATGAGATCTGTGCATGCTCATTCTCTCTGCAAACTGGAGCACTCTCAACTTTACATTAGTTCAAGTAATGTTCTGATAATCTACTTTTCCAAATTTGCTTACTGCATAAGTAATAATACTCACCCAATTTGTGTATAATAAGCATTCCAACTCATGAACCAATCCTTCTTATGCTACAAGGATGATGTTTCGTCTTATTTAATTCTTTACAGAATAAGATTTGTAGGATGAGTGTGCCAATTGGATGTGACTTTCTCTAGAAGCTGGCATTGTGGGCCCACAGATCAGTACATAAAATAGATCATTGGAAAGTTTCTTACTTAGGCCACGTACCTATCCCCGTGCTTAGTAGGACAGATTGCATAGTTTCAGTCCAGAATCCATGTTTTCCTTCTCTCATTGTAACTATGTGAACCTCCTATACATAGTTTATTTTCATAAAAAATAATAATTATCCAGAGTGACTTCTATGGTAATTCTAAAGCCTGGATTCTTTATCAGTCAAAATATGCTAATTCACTTCCTCTGAATGTGGTAGTATCATTTTAGAAATGTAAGTTTGGGATTGCATTATTTGTTGATGTTTTCCCTGATGGTATTTTAGCTTTGCCAA
This sequence comes from Phodopus roborovskii, assembly GCF_943737965.1. Classification (NCBI taxonomy): domain Eukaryota; kingdom Metazoa; phylum Chordata; class Mammalia; order Rodentia; family Cricetidae; genus Phodopus; species Phodopus roborovskii. The sequence continues at coordinate 8,277 of NW_026126643.1, forward strand.
ATTATGTTTCAATATATTTCCTTGGAATCTTATTTGTATCGTATTTTGTAAATAGGTCATTCACTTGTGATCTTCTCAGCCTATATCATACTGTGCATCGTACGTAGGATAAAAGTCACTAGAGGTTCATGTGACTCAGTGGGAGGAGGAGGAGTACTTACTCAATATTTGTAAGAATCTATATTTAGTAGAAAATTTGTTCAGAAAAAATTTCAAATTATTAGAAATACCTGTGGTGTTCTTTGTCTGTAGAAAGATTTTTAATGGTTTAGGTGATTTATAGTCTAACCATGAAAGCCAGATTTGCATCAGAATTCTGACGTGTGTTTATTTCCTCTTGATTTATGGGATTACAAATATCTATGATTATGCCACCAGTAAATTTTTCATAACTATTTTTGTTTCCACAGAAAATGTAAAGATGTTGATTCCTTCCAGACTAATGTGGTTTGATCATGCCAGACCGCCTGAAACAGAGTACAAGCTGATCCTACATTCAAAACAGCTGGACAAAACAGCCCTACAGACTACAGCCAGGATATCTGAATCTTCTCGGAATCCCCAAGACAGCGCCCTTACCAGCATAAAGTAGTTTGGAAAGAACGACGCCCAAATTCCCAAATATTTGTATAAATGTTTGTTTTCATTTAATTGGACTTTGTTATATAAAATTAAATTTAAAAAAGAAAAATATTTTAAAACAAAACTATATTTTTACAAAAAAATTAACTTCTTTTCTTGCCGAGTCAAAAACCACTTTCTAGTAGTTGTACCTAGACATCTGAGACAAGGAATTGTTAAGTGCTACATAAGGTGTATAGACGAAACAGCGTTTATTCAATTCAATCATTGTGTGTGTTTGAAATAAAGTGACCTTTAGGATAAATACATCAATTTTTCATCAAATCACTCTCCCTGAACACTGAAAGTATGTTTGACAGTGTCCTCAAATGCTGCCAAGAACAAGCAGTCATGTATTTCATGATTCAATAGGACTTATTTCTCCTTCCAGGCCCACCTTTGACAACTTGACTTTGGTTCTGCACAGTTTAAAGGAAAGTAAGTGTGACATTTATTTTTCACTGTTGTCACAAACCCCATGTTCTAAGCAGCTGGAGAGGAAGAGAAATTCATTTGGATCACAATATACAGATAATACAAAAAAAAGGAAACCAGTGAGTCGTGACGTGATGTACAAGCCAATTCCTCACAAAAATGCCAAAATTTAGTGCTGGGAGAGAATTGGACCTTGAATGGGTTGACATCACAAACCCTGAGATTCAGAAACCATTTTAGAAGAAGGTTAGGAGGTGTGTAAGAGTTGAGACTGTGGACAAGGGCAGCAGCAACAGCAAACATTTGTAGAAATGACAGAGCAAATGTGACCTGCACAAGACCTGCACAGAACTTTTCTTGTCAATGTTTCTATGGATGATATGGGACCCAACCTGAGGGACAGCAGTCTGTTAGTGATTGCTAACAAATGGGTGCCATTTTCAGTGGTGCAGCCCTGACATAAATGCTCTTTTCTCAGGAAATGACACACTGGACACTTAGGCAAGAAGCTGCAATAGGACTCAGCATTATTATATTACAGAAGACATGAAAGTGGAAAGGAATGGTGGTTTCAGCAAGAGAGGAAGGGCATGACAGTGGGCAGGAGATAATAGTGGGCCAAATTTATTGTATAATCTCTGACACTGTCACATAAAATAAGAGAATAAATAAGATGGGCTGATACTTTATTTAGATTTACTAAAGTTTGCCTGAGGATTCAGAAAGCTAAGTCACAAGCCATAGAAGTCAGGCACAGGTTTTTTTCAATCCCAGGTTCTCAGATTGGGTGAAGTAGATGGATTTCTGTGAATGCAAAGCTACCAAGGTCAACACAAGCTTGATCCAGTCCTAAGAGGAACAATTGACACAAAGACAATCTCAGCACCAGGAATCATGTGCCTTTTCCTAAACCCAGCACTAGAGGGGTATAAAAGATAGATGTATGGGTTTTAGTAGTATATCATGGATTTATTCTCCAGCCACAATGAGTATAGTAAGACCCTGAAGTCTCTGTATTCTCTAGCCACACTGAGGAGAAGTTATATATATTCTGAAGGTTGGTGTGAGCCAGAATCCATCCATCTGAGGAGAGAAGTCGTGTTCAGCTGCTTTGCTTTCTGATCTTCAATTGAAGGTTAACCCCAATAATAGTCTCTGGCCCTTTTATTTTTCATGCTACAGAAAGGGGGAAAGGGAGGAAGAGAGAAGTAGGGAGGCAGGAGTGGGGGAATGAAAGAAGGGCACCATGGATATTGTTCTATGTATAAAGGGCATGAACCAGATGATGATGGAGTCAGAAGGTCTTTTCCCTGGACATCATGTACAGGTTCCTTGGAGTTGCTGGAGAGAGGAGACCTGTTTGCAGAGTAATGCATATTCTGGTAAAAGATGGAGCCAGCAGATTGGGCAGCCATGAAGAGGAAACCGGACGAGAGAAGCTGATGGGGCCAGGAGGACCAGTGATGCAGAAATTTTGATCCCAGGAGCCAATGGAAACTGGAAGACCAGCTAGGGTGGAGGGTGTCAGGGGAGGAGATACATAGAACTGTTCAGTAACAAAGTATCCCAGACAGTCACCACTCCCAGTGACATAGATCTCCAACATGCCCACCCATCTCTGGATGAGATTGATCACAGTGAGGATGTCAGTGTCCCCATCTTACCTCATTATTGTACTTTCTTTTCTCTGGCTTTTACAGCTAGGTATTTGTTTGTTGTTACAGAAAGAGCCAAACATAATCTGGTTGTTTCCTAATTAACTGAGTAAATTATGTTTTCCTTTTCCTTTATTATACTAATGTTTAAGTCTAAAAATGTCTCCATACTCGTCATCATCTTTGTTGCTCCATCTTCCTCATTGCTTGGAAGTATATATGTATGTATGTATGTGTGTATGTATGTATGTATGTATGTATGTGTATATGTATATGCATATGTATATGTATATATATGTATATATATGTATGCATATATGTATATATATACTCACATACATATGTTTGTGTGTATACAGTCTTATATGTTTGTGTCTCAGTGTGAATAACTATATATGTGTTTATGTATATATGTGTATATATAATACATACATACATACATATATATATGTATTTGTGTTTGTAATCATATTTCCATGTATATTCTTGTAGTATTTGTGTGTCCCAACACAGCTGAAAATCTCAGCCTTGCCAAGTTTTGCTACTTCTCTTTTCTGTACCCGCTGAATTCCAATTAAATACACTATGATACATCATCCAGTGATAATTTTTTAAACAAAAAAAAAAAAAATATTTTTTTTAAAGAGATGGTTTCTTTGTGGATCTTGGAGTCCAGGCTTGACTAAAATCAAGAGTTCTGCCTGTCTCTGCCTTCCATGTGCTGGGATTCAAATGCATGTGCCACCGATGCATGGCCTTTTTTTTACAGTTTTATTAACTTATCTTTTGGCGATTCCATTGCCATTACCTCCCTCCCCATGTCTCTCACAATTCACATCTGCTCCTCAGAGGGTAACACCTCCCCTAGTAATTTTACTAAGTCATCTCACTGAGGCATGATTATGGGGGTGAAATATATTCAAACTACCACAGTGCTAATTATGAACTTGAGTCTAGGATCACCTGGATGATGTGCATGCCAGTGGGAAACCATCTTGATTACTTTAATTGATCTGGGAAGACCTGCCCATTTTGGTTGCCTCTCTTCCCTGAGTCGTGCGGCTGTAGGACAAGATTCAGTCCATATTCGGACCCTCTTGTGGACCCCCCTAGGATGAGCAGCGTTTGTAGAGGAAGGTGGGATGTGATGGCTCTGCTTCCCGGCCTGTGGTATAAGTCTATCTCACCTCTCCTCACATACGCACAGACATGCAAGGAATACAAAGGAGATCACAGTGAAGAAGGAAAAGACAGACTTCACGGGTTCTCAGCCAGACTCTAGCCAGTGGGAATCGCTGTTTCTCCACCTGTAAATTATGTGTGTCTCATGAGGTACCTGGGCTTCTCAGTTGTGCATTTTTAGGGACTTGCTAATTGCACTTTTGTTCCTTCATTTCTGCATGGCACTCTGTTGTTAGACTCTCCCTAGGTTCTGGGCTGCAGAGGAAAGAAAGTATGGTTAGTTCTTTGAGAGACACACAAATAAGCAGGCCCTCTTAATCCATTTTCTGTTGCTGTAACCTGACTTGACACTTTTTCAGAAAAGAGCTTTCCATGGCTCAAAGCCTCGGTGTCTGGGAAATCCATGTTTGGTCCCACCTGGTTGCTTCTGCTGAGGGCTTTGCTTCAGGCAGGGCTAGTGTGGTCTGTGTGGAACCTGCACGCCAGCTCCGTTAACGGATGCAGTACCGCTAGAGGGCGCTCGCCTTCCTAGTGAGCCTCCGTGACCCACCCGCCTTCCCTTCTGTTAGGGCCCATTTCCCAACTAGGCTGTGCTATGTTTTTTTTAAGCCCACATCAGTTGAGATGAAGATGAACCAAATACAAGCCACAGCAACAGGTGCATTCCCCAGCATATTAGAAGTGGGCAGATCGGACCATCTTCGCGACCAGACGCATTCAATAGACTTCCCTGACAGTTCTGGCCCTGACTGAAGAAGAATTCACCTGCATCAAGGTTAGAATCCTGCTAGGTTTCAACCTTGGAACAAAAGCGGCTGAGGTCCCTCCTTAAGATATCGTGCGGACCTGGCTGCCAGGTTCTCCCAGCATCCCTCTGTCCCCACCTGTTTCAGGGCCCTTCTGGCTGGGAATATGGGCCCCCCTATCCTGAACTCTCCAGACCAGGGCTAAGCTGCCCCCTTCCTTACATAGTCCAGCCATTTTGGTTGCCCACTCTCTTTGTACCTTTGGCCTCAGGCTGCTGCACCTGGTTCCTAGTCTCTCCCCCTCTCTTCTCCCCAAGATGGGCTTAGGGGCATGACCCAGATGTCCCTGTCCCTGCCTCTGACTATGCTCTCCCCATGTATCTACATGAAAAACCTCCCCATCACATCAGCCATGTCCTCTCCTTTCCTTTGTTATTCCTTTTTTCATCCATTTGTTGTGTTACTAGGCACCTCATTATTTGTCCCAGGGTTGAAACCCAACAAGACCAAAGTCCCCACCGCTATGATCCCTGGTTTAATTGGGATGGAATACGGCATGTGCTGACCTATTTTAGAAGCTGTCGGCAATTTCATGTGCTTCATAAGTCCCTGGTTTGGATTTCCAGTCACTGCTAGAACTCCCTGGTCTCCCCTTGACTCCATTCCATCATGCAAACGAATGTTTGATTTCTGCTTCAAAAGGCCTTTCTCCTACAAAGCCTAGGGAAGTCCCTTGCTTGAGAAGGAGACAGTTAGCCTTCATGTCTTCCCAGCATGTGAGGACTTTTCTCTACCCTGCCCCTTACTGAAAATAGGACTAAGCAGACTGTGCAGCCTGGGAGGACACTGCCAGCCCTGGGCAGAAGACAACAACTCCCAGTTTGCTCATCGCCAGCCTTGTGAGGGCTAGACCACCAAGACTCGGGTGTAGATTTGTCGTTACCACCACCCTCCTGCAGCTGCCCCTCCAAAGCAACACCTGACCCAAAGGGCAGGGACGTGGGAGGAAGTACAAACTCAAAGCTCAAACGAGGCTCATCACCGAGTAAGGAAGAGAATGGTGTCCAGAAATGGGAATTCTATGGGGATTCCTGGTGGTCCCTGCAGAGGGACAGTGAGGACTTTGCTGTTTTTATTGTCAATACAGCCAAGAGTGGCCAGAGGAGTATCAGATTGGCCTGTGGCTATGTCTGTGGGGAACTGTCTTGGTTGTCTCATGATGGGGAAGACCTAGCCTCTGTGGGTTTACCACCACCTCTGGGTAGGTTATCCTGGTTTGTGACAGTAGGGCTGAGCAATAGGCAGAGAGACAGAGACAGACAGAGATACAGAGAGGCAGAGTCAGACAGAAGACAGACAGACAGACGGACTCTGACACACACACACACACACACACACACACACACACACACACACACACACAGAGCATCATTCTTCCAGGTTCCCCTCCCCTGAGTTCCCTGCCCTGACTTCCTCAGTGACTGATATTACCTGGAAGTGTAAACTGAAATAGACCCTTTCCCCTCCCAAAGTTACTATTGGTCCTGATGTTTTATCACAGTAACAGAGAAGGAAGCGAGAAGGTAAACTGAAAACAGGAAGCCTTTTCTCCATTTGAAATGCAGCCAAGCCCAGCCTGGAGGTAGCCCTGGAGGCAAAGGGAGAGGAAGGGAGCCAGTGACAGCCCCACCCTGAAGTGGATGGGAGGAGTCAAGAGTAACACACCTTGAGGGCCCAACCTTCATTTCTTCAAGTCCCACAGTCCTCTCCCAACCCAAACTGCACTAGCAGCAGGGGACAAGTGCTCAGGCTGTGTGTGTATAGGGGGGCATTCTAGATTCAAACCACAGCACAGCACAAACAAAAAAGTAATACGAGATGAAAGAATGAAAATGAATACAAACACAGTCAGTGAATTCAGAGAAGGAAATGTGCTGAGATGTGCAGGTGTCCTGGAGGTTCACATGGAAGAAAGCCTCACCAGAGAACAAGAGAGATACAGAGGGCAAATCCTAACACAAAAAGCAGAGGGGCATTAGAGAAAGAGAAAGGGGGAAATATCTATAAAGGGAAAACAAGAGTTGAACAATTAATTAAAGAGCATTTTCTGAGCTTCAGAAAGACTTGATTAAAGGGGCTGATCAAGTGCCAGGAAGGATTAATTAAAGAAAGGCATATACTTAGACAGACCTTGGTGTAATCCCAGAATTATAAACTCCCCAGGTAAAGGGGCACTTACAAAGGAGAGGAAAATTGCTACTGGTCTAATGTGGTGGCACACATCTGTAATCCTAGTAGTCAGGGAGCTGAGGCATGGGGAATTGTGAATTTGAATAGTGTGGGAAGTTAGTGGGATCTCGTGCTTAGAGAAGAAAAGGGAAAGAAAGAGGAGAAAAGGAAAAAACAAGACAAGGCAGAGGGGAAAACATCCGGTTAGTTATTGAGTTTTTCATCTGCTTCTCTGAAAGGTGGAATAACAGGATGGAGAACAGACTCCTGGGTGACAAGGACAGCGGCTCAAGATTCCTCTACATATCAGGGAAATGGATTGTGAGATGTGCCGGCCAGTTTTACGTCACCTTGCACAAGCCAGAACCATTGGGGAAGAGGGACCCTGAACTGAGAAAAATGCCCCCATTAGGCTGTCCCGCAGGCAAGCCTATGCTGCATTTCCTTATTGATGATTGATGTGTGAGGGATCAGCCCATTGGTGGTGTCATCCCTGACCAGGTGTCTAGGGTGCTATAAGAAGACGTGATGGCTACAAAAACCCCATTTTATGCCAGGCACTCACTCTACATTTCTAGAAGATAAGTTCTAGGCAAGTCTGACTCCCTTGCCCCCTTGTCCCCTCCTGGGAATGATGTAACTGCTGTGAGACACTAACTGCCTGCTCTGGGTTTTATAAATGCATTTATCGCTGTGTACCAGGGAGAGAGACAGTTACCGCTAGCTGGGGGGGGGGGAGTGTAAAGCAGTTTTTCATACAGTTGCAATCCCACAGAGAAGAGGTATTCGTGGTCTCCACCTTAAAAACCCTTCTTTTGCCCCCCTCCCGGGTGGCACACATTTGATTCAACTGCAAGACTGTTGTCCTGTTAGCAGTATTACTAGATCCATCTAGTTATAATTTGGAGTGAATTTGTGGTATATTCCCAGTGGTTTGAACCTGTCTCTAGACTGTGATATGGAAGTAGAAGATGAAATAAATGCTTTCCTCCCCTGTTGCTTTTGGCCATGATGGGATTTGTTTTGTTTTGTTTTGTTTTGTTTTTTGTTTGTTTTGATTTTTCCCCACAGCAAAAGTAACCGAACTGACACAAGAGAATTCAAAGCTGCCTGAAGACAAAGCTGGAGATGTGCTCATCCCCAAAGAGGGAACTGGCACTCAGTGAGAGGAGCAGACCCTGACCTGGGATGGAGGGGAGCATCAGGGAATGGGAAAGGAAGAAAGCAAGAGAGATAATGGCTTCAAAGGTAAGAGAAGGTGCCTGAAAGCAGCACACTGTGGGTGGAGATCGACACGTCTTTGTCCGGTTTGACAACTGCCCCTCAGACACTTCAAGAAGTGGATCTTGGGACCAGAGAGCTGGCTCAGCAATTAAGGGTACTTACTGTCCTTGCAGAGAACCTGAGTTTGGATTCCCAGCCACCACATGGCAGCTCATAACTGTAATTCCAGTTCCAGGGGATCTGGTGCCCTCTTCTGGCCTTCATGGACAGTGCACACACATGGTGTGTATACATACATGGAGCCAAAGTGCTCATACATGAAACATAATGTTTTAAATTAAACTATTATGTTGGGCTAAAAACATTTCCCACAATATTTGGTTTGACTTCTCACCGTGCAGTGCTAACAAATCTTTTATTTACATTATGTATGAAACTCTGTAAGTGGATTACACTCCAAGGAATCTAGCTTAGTCTCCCTGTACAACTTAGGATAAAAGCAGTGTCCTTTACCTCTAGACCCTGCTGGATAAAGATGTAGGAGATCTTAAATAATACAGTTAGGACCTTAATTCTAGGAGTTGAGTTTAATTGAGGATAAGTGATTAACATTAATTAGGATTGTAAATTTTATTCTATACTAGAGAACTGGCATTTCCACTGTATCTCTTCTGTCTCCTGCACATCTGTAAACAACAAAGAGGTTATTGTCTGCAAGCACAGTCCTAGGCAAGGAGAATGAAAGCCACACTCTCTGATCATTTTCCAGTTAAACCAGAAAGAGATGATTTAAAAATGACTCCTCATGTACAGTCACTGTGGAAAAACAATATGGTAGTTCCTCAGAAAACAGGGAAATTATTTATCCTGAAGATCCTCTATACCACTATTGGGCATATACTAAAAAGATACCCCATCCTACCAGAAGGACATTTTCCAATATGTTCATGGCAGCTTTATTCATAATAGCCAGAACCTGGAAAAAACCTAGCTGTCCCTCAACTGAAGAATGGATAAACAAAATACGGTGCATTTACACAAGTGAGCATTACTTAGCTATTTTTAAAAATGTTACCTATGACATTTGCAGGCAAATGAATGGAATTAGGGAAAAAAAAAACATCCTGAGGAGGTAACCCAGACCCAAAGGCAAACATGCTATGTATTCACTCATAAGTGGATATTAGCTGTAAAGGATAACTATGCCACAATCCACAGACCCAGACAGGCCAGATAATAAGGAGTGGCCCAAGGGGGAGAACATAGTACTCCTTTGGAAGGGAAAATAGATTTTTGTGGGTGGACTGGGGACAGGTAGGGATAGGAACAGGAAGGGTTAGGTGGGGGTGGAAGGGATGAAGGGAGAGAGTACTGGGAGAGATGGCTGGAATTGGTGTCGGTGTGTGTGTGTGTGTGTGTGTGTGTGTGTGTGTGTGTGTGTGTGTGTGCAGTGGAAACTCCCCTGGAGTCTATGAAGATGATCCTAGTGAGGGCTCCTAGTAATAGGAGGATAGGAATCTTGAACTGTTTATCTCTCTGTAACCAGGCAACTTCCAGGGCGCAGACTGGGAAATCAACCTGGCCACAGAACCTCATATTTATAATCTGCTCTGCCTGGGGCAATGGTGGTGCACAATTTGTGGGAGTGACCAATTTGAGGTCCATGCCAGCAATGAGAGGGAGCCTGTGATACTGCCTCGATGAACAGAAACTGGAGGCGGATAGTCTAGAGACCTAGGATAGAAACATACACTACTGGCAAAAATAAATGAATAAATAAAAATTTAAAAAATCAGTGAACTGACTCCTAATGATGTTCTCATATATATAGATTGGTGTTTAGAGAGGCTGCCTCCTGTAGCTGATGGGAGCAGATGGAGAGACCCACCGCCAAACATTAGGCAAAGAGAGAGAGAGAGAGAGAGAGAGAGAGAGAGAGAGAGAGAGAGAGAGAGAGAGAGAGAGAGGCAGAGCCCAGTAGAAGGTCTTTCATTGTGCTCCTCCCCTTGGAGCTTAGGGAACCCTGTGGGAGAGGGGAAGGAGGAATTGTGGCAGCCAGAGTGGCTGAGGACACCTGGAGAGCACATCCTGTTGCACCAAGTAACCAGGGCTCATGGGGACTCACAGAGACTGAAGCAGCAATCCCGAGCCTGTATGGTCTGTGCTAGGCCCTCTGACATATATGCTATGGTGTTTTGGGTGGCCGTGACTCTTCTGCCTGCTCTGGGACCCTTTTCCTCCTCCTGGGTTACTCTCACCCAGCACTGACGGAGGGCTTGTGTCGATCTTACTGCAACTTGCTGTGCTGCGCTTGGTCGATGTCCTGGGGGCGACCTGCTCTCTGGGGGAGACAGGTGGGAGCAGACCTGCAGGGAAGGGGAGAAAGTGGAGAGGGAGAAGCTGTGGTCAGGATATGTTGTATGAGAGAAGAACAAATAAAACATTTTAAAAATGGCCCTTCCCAGAATGAAGAACAAACTTGTGACTGTTAAAAATTAGCAGCTTCCTTAATATCTGGGTCACAAGGATTAATAACAAGATTTACCACAAACAAAATAAACAAAACCTAAGGATGCAGGCAAAGTTTTAGTCAGAGGAAAATTCACAATAAAAATACAAATAGAAAAATTATTTCACTTTTTAGAGAGGAGATCTACCAGTATCCCAGACTGGCTTATAATTTTTTTCTTTTTCTTTTTCATTTTATATATCTGCATGCGTATGAGTGTTTTGCCTATATGTATGTCTGTGCACCACATATGTACCTGGTGCCTGTGGAGAACAGAAGAGGGTGCTGCATCCCTTGGGACTGGAATTGTAGACAGTTGTGAACCCCGGATGTAGGAACTGGGAATTGAACCCAGTCCTCTGCAAGAACAACCGTGCTATTAACTGGTGAGATGTCCCTCCAGCCCGGTAACCCTCTCTCTCTTCATATTTTTATTTGTATGTTATTTTACCTGTATGTATGTTGTTTTACCTGCATGCTTGTTTGTGCACCATAGTGTACTTAGCACTAGAGTCTGGAAGAGGGCATGGGATTTCCTGAAACTAGGGTTACAGATGGTTGTGTCACTATGTGGGTTAGGAATGGAACTCAGGTCTCTTAGAAGAGGAAGGTGCTTCTTAGCCTCTGAGCATTCCTCCATATCTGGCTTCTAACTCTTGATCCATCTGCCTCAGCCTTCTGAGGCACGGACCACCAAATTAGTTCGCCAAAGACGGTAGATGAGATTAGAGAAAGAAGAGTAGAAAAAGATAAGCACACAAAGCAACATAGGAACAAATTAATAAGTACAAAAAACTTTCAGACTTAGAAAATGAAAACAATATAAAGCAGACAAATGAATACAAATGTATGGGTGTGTGTGTGTGTGTGTGTGTGTGTGTTCTGTGAGACAATACACAGGGTAAGAACCCCACCACAGGCCTGAAAACTGAGTTGGATCTGGGACTCACATTCAGGTGGACTAAGAGAACCAGCTCCACAAAAATGTTTCCTGACCTGCTACTAACCAGCTATAGCTCACATGCGCACATACACCCGGTCATTTACAGCAGCAAATTTATGGTCAGGAATGAAAGGAATCAGTTAAGGAGGGTTGACAACTGTATCAGAGCTGACCAACAACAAAAAAACTGTAGAGAAAAGCCAGAATGACTGCAAGTGTACAGACATGGCATATTTTAAAAGTAACTCCTAATCTTTGCATAAAGTCTGAAAGTGGTCTCCTTTCAAATGCTGAGTCTTTACAGTTAATATTATTCTTTACTTTTAAGAAAGATTTATTACTTTTTATTTTGAGTGTATGAAATTTTTGCCTCCAAGTATGCTGGTGTTAGTGGAGGCCAGAAGAGGACATCAGATCTTCTGTAACAAATAGTTGTTAACTGTGATGTGGGTGCTGGGAACTGAACCCTGCTCCTCTGAAAGGGCAGCCAGTGCATTTAACCACCATTGTTCTGGCTCCCTAATATTTTCTAATATTATTCTTTATTGAGTTCTGGATTTTGTGGCCATTGTGTAGGGATTACCCCCCCTTCCCATTTCCATCCCAGATCATTTATTGTGGGCATTAAGAAAAAGACATTCATCTTGACCTACCTTATTTGGGATAAAAAAATCTTATCCAATCATCTTTAAACTTAAACCATAAACAAAACAAAACAAAAAACCCTTTAGCACCTGCATGCAAACATAACCCTCCATGGCCCCACTGACAAGCAAAGACCATGTGGAACTCACAGCCAGCAAGGACAGAACCTGTGTCCTATGAAGATATGAATGAATTTGGAGGCAAGCTCCCCTCCCCCACCACCCTTGCCAGCACCTTCAGATATGAGCCAAGAGACCTTGACTTCCATTTGGCACTTTTAAAATACTAAGGTCTGCTAGCTGATTTTATACCACATCCAGAATCCTTGACTATGGAATCATAGACTGCAGGTAGACATCATCCTGTGGCACTGAGTCCATGCTAGTTTTTTATGGTGGGGAAAGAAAACTAATGAATGCCCAGAAAATAGACTCCCCCTCAAAATGAGTGTTAAGTTCAGTTACACGTATAATTCTCAAAAAAACACAAAAAGTCTTAGTTTCAAAATTAGAGTAAAAAGAAAAAGTTCAAAGGACACCCTGATTAACTGTAAGATTTTTTGGAAGATGTGGTGAGTCTTCTGTCACACTCTCTTTCTTTATAGGGTACAGCTGCCCTGTTTGTGTCCATAAACATTTCTGCCTAACTGAGATCCAGGGAGACCCAGGCGGTGAGGGGATCCAGAACAGAAATTCACAGCAGCAGAGCTTGGCCATGGTCCCAACATTATCTCCCCAAATCTTTCTTGGCATTGGGGTGTGGCTCAGGAGTAGGTTCTTGCCTAGAATCCCTCAGTGAGAGGCTGTGAGTGGGCCTGGGGTAGCTACAGAGCATGCACAAACCCAGGGGTAATAACTAGCACCAAAAAGGAAAGTTTTACTTTCTTATTTCTCTGCATCATCTGAAAACTTCTTCGCATTGTGGGGAGGAGTTAGTCCATGACTACCCTGAAATGCCGAAACTTTCTATAACCACCCCCAAACCCTTGCATATAATGGTTTGGCGCTGTATGTAACCCTTGTGCACACCCCCATGCTTTTTGGGTTTCTATAGGTGACTTCTGTGGCCTAGTGCAATGTAAATGGCTGCTTACATACCTTAAGCTTAGGGAACAATACAGAGGCAGTTTTCGGGGGAGAACATTTTTCTCTTCCTCTTTTTTTTTTTTTTTTTTTAAATTCGAGATAGGGTTTCTCTGTATTGTTTCGGAGGTCATCCTGAATCCTGGCTCTGTAGACCAGGCTGGCCTCGAACTCACAGAGATCCACCTGCTTCTGCCTCCTCAGTGCTGGGATTAAAAGCCCAGGCTGGGGAGAATATTTTTCATCCACCGAATCCAGGGATGATTCCACATACATTCAGAAAATATTTTGTTTTTATTTCCAATTCATTCCTTCCTTTTCTAAGGGCCACCGGGACTTTGTAACATGCACACAGAATATAAAAACTGCATGGCAGCAGGCTCCCTGCCACAGCCAGAGAAGCCCCAACTTCTGGCCCAAAGTGTTGACCTCAGGCTGTGTTGGCCCAAGCCAGTGGGCTGCGGAGTAGCGATTGGTCTTAGGCCTGATGGGTCTTTAGCCCAGTTTCTCCCTTGCAGGGGCTTTGAGGGTTGGGCACACTGCACTCTTGGCTAGGTGGGCTTTTATGGCATGGCCAGAAGAGGTCTTAGTAGGGCGAGGCTCTTTATTTTTAGCCTTTAAAGACTATAGCTGTGGCATTATCTCCAATGTCACTGACTAATCCGGTCCAAGTCCACTTTTTTTCCCTTCTGTACCTTTCTTCTTCTTTCTGACTCCCCCCACTCCCACTCTCTACCTCTTGTGCTGCAGTTCCAGCTCCACCTGCTTGCTTCAGCTTCTTTCTCTGTCGAACGACCCAGGTGCGCCAATTGTTAACTTCCCCATTTCAGCTCTCTTCTGGAGCAGAGGATCCGTTTCAGACCATGCTGTTTGGCTCAGGGTGGCCAATGGTTTGATCTCCAGGGGGTCCCAGTGAGCCTGGTTTAGCCTTTCTGCAGCCCCATTTCCCCCCACCCCCTCGCTCAGTGTTCAGAGCGCCCCTGGGACCTACGTGCCTCCGGTCCCATTTATCACAGTGCTGTGGGCCTGACCTAGCTGTTTTAAGTGTGGTGCCCAGCTGCAAGGGTTGAACGGCAGACCTAGTCACTGTCTCACCTTGTGCCACCGTCGAAGCTGAACGAGGCGCCGGGCGTTCTATAACCCGCCAGGGTAAGGCAATCCAGCCTGTTTGCAGCCCGGAGCTCGCCTGCGCTGAGTCCCTGCAGGGGATGATTGCCGCTTGCTCCCTAGCAGCAGCCTGCGCTGCTGCAGCTATGCGCCGCGAACAGCAGGCGGCAGCCTCGGAGGGAGGGCAGGTGAGACTGAGAGGAGGAGGTAGGTCTCCGGGCAGGCAGAGCGCTTTGGGCCGTGACAGCCCAGCTCCTGGGGGAGGGGAGGCGGATCGCGCGGTGGGCGCCACAGATCCGGCTAGGGCAGCGCTCGCGGTCACGGGTTCAAGGCATCTGCTGCCATCTGGTGGCTGATGTCCTGCAGCTTCGACATCAGGACTAAAAGGGCTTGCAGGCCCTGAGACATCCCTGCACCCAGAGCTTCCTGGCCCACACCACACAGCCAGCCTTGTCCATGATGCCACCTCTCGCCCTGTCCGGATTTTCCTGGCATGGATGAGGGTGCCCCAAGCATCCCCAAGAAGGCCGTGTGTGCACAATGGTCGGTGCACAGAGATGCAGGCACTGGCATGTCCCAGCTAAGAAGCAGGAGGCAGGGCTTTCACCTGATGAGTAGTGGCTCAGGTTTGAACAGAACTGAATGAAGGTAGATAACTGAGAATGCACTGATAGCTACAGATGAAAAACAAAGTAAACATAAGGAAGATATATTGAGTTTAACATATTTCAGTGGTCATTTACTGATTGGAATCAGGACAGGAACCTTTAAGGGGGGCAGGATCCTGAAGGCAGAAGCTGATGTAGGAGGCTATGGTGGGGGAGGTGGGGCTTATTGGCTTGTTCCTCATGGCTTGCTCAACCTGCTTTCTATAGAAATCCAGGGCCAACAACAGCCCAAGGATGGTCCAGCCAACACAGTGGGCTGGGTTCTTTCCTATCACTAATAAAAATATCTACAGTAGGACATCATAGCTGCGTTTTTCAATTCAGGTTCTCCCCTTTCAGTTAACTTTAGCTTATGTCATGGTGACATGAAACACTGGGTATCCAAGAATGTTACATCCAAATGAAAAAGATACTTTAAAATAAATACATCATAAAATTTAAATCGAAACTGAGTTTTGTTTAAAGATGCAATGTTTGTTTTATCAAACGTATACTTGAGAAGGAGCAAATTTATAAATGGAGCTCATCTATAAATAGTATTACTATTAATGTAAACAGGTATAATGTTGAATGTATAAATCACCTACATTGAAGGTATAGAAACTGTCACTCTAGAAGGATCTAATCTGCTATGTATTTGTATTGTAAAAATATAATAAGAAACACTCACTGATAATAAAGTTGGGAATCGGGACCCATTTCTAATAATATAAGAAAGATCTGTATAAAAAGAAAATGATAGTTTGATCTGAATGTGATCAAGATTTGTATCGTCCATGATTTTCAACAAATACTTTCATCTGTGAATTGGATCATGACCGCTTTGTTCTCCAAGTTCTTCATGATTGTACACCCACTATTTCGAGAATCATCAGAATTTAATAAAAGAATGACATTTTATTATCTATGAAATACACCAATATTGAGAGAAGATCTATCACTTTGATTTATTTGAGTCACCCTAAGAGAGATGCAAGAGAAGTTTAGACTGACTGCTGAGCTTGATATTTGGGAATACTGAGGTCGAGGCGCCACGAAGCATCAAAGAGTACAGCAATTAAGCCAACATCTGCATAATAGGTGGAGCAGGGCAGGCAGAGTGTCTCAGAGACAAGATCCTCTCTTCCTCTTGGGGGTTAGAAGGCCAGGATGTCCCTGTTGCTTCCAGGTGGAGCTGGCAGAAAATGGTGCATGTAGGGGCCCCGCACTCTAAAGTTAGAGCCCAGGGAATGCCTAACTTCTAGCTTTGCCCCACCCCAGTCCCTTCTTGATACTCTCACAGTCCAGCTATCCAGAGTTTCCAAGGGAGCATTCACTTGGGGGGGGGCGTATCTGCTTGTGGGGGGAGGCAGAGCAGGTAGATAAGGGTGCAGAGGAGTATACAGGCCTCCTGCCTTCACCTGTGACCCTCCAGGTTGATTGATAACTGCTAGTCTACACAGACTGGCAGCTCTATTCCCACCTGAAGTTCTACCCGAGGCCTCCTGCATTACCAGAGGGAGCCAGGCAGGCCTGCTTAGGGACCCATCACATGCTGGCCCCTGTATCTACCATGCTATCACTGAAGGAGGAGAGACTATGCCTTCCACCTTACCCTCCAGGCAGCCTCCTCCTCTGTGTTGCTCTAAATGAAACCAACCAGGAGTTCACTCCCAGATCCTGGCTCTCTGAGCACCACTCAAGCCTATGGCAAGCTCCTATGGTGTGCCCAGGTCCAGAGCTGATTCCTGTCGGTGCGCAGTCACTCCATCATTAACCAGTTAGTGCTGGTGGTTACTTCACCAGGGCTCTGCATTGACCCCCACAGCCACAGAAGGCTAAGCCTTTGCTATAGACAGAACTGTTTCTGAGTTGCCACCTCCTGCTCAGGTTCCCACTCCAGCTGGTGTGCTAAACAATTTCCTCCCCAATGAAGAGTGTCTTTAGGAGGCATGTCCACTTGTGGGATAACTCCTAGTATCAGTTTTCGCCCTGTTACAAAGAAATTTCTACTCTCCTAATCTCAGATACGCAGTCAGCTAATGCAAAATGGAAATTCCACGTGATTTTTTTTTTTTTTTTTTTTTTTTTTTGCTTTATTTTTAAGTCCACTGGGCACATCGGGGCTGATCGGTGCTCTGACATTTTTCTTCCCTCATTAAGAAAGATGCCTCTGGTGGGATACTTGTGTTATTCAGAGACAATAAATATCGCTAGCATCCACTTTTCTGTGCTCTTCTTTGGTAAAATTAAGAAGGAGTGCACCTGCAGAAGAGGGAGGCAGGACCGAAAGCAGGTTGGCGGGCACTGTTCACAAGATCTCCTGCATGGGGTGGGGCAGGCAAGTTCTTGAGGGCTATGGAGTGAATCAGGGGCACAGAACCTCCCACTTGCAGGGAGTGGCTCAGTCCAGATCTGGGGAGCGGACAAAGCCTGCAGACAGTGCTGTTTCTTGGACAGAGTCTGTGGCTGAAACTTTAAGAACGGCAAGGAAACGAGGAGGTGGAAGACGCTACAGAATGCTCAGCTCACCATGCTCCTGCCCTGTCTTCTGATCCTTAACTGGCTGGGTGGACTTTTAGCTCCCAGAGGTGGAATGTTTTCTTGTCTGTCCCATACTATCTGGCACAGGGCAGGGGCTCTGAGGCAGTGAGTGAAATGCTTATCGTCGCCCATAGATAATATAAAATGGTCTCCGTGCAATGTTCAGTTTCAAATCTGAGGTGGGAGAGAGTAAAGAGGGAACTCAGTGAACTCCTTGACTCAGCCTGCATGGGTCCATCGACAGAGGAGTAAGTAGCATTTTGTGCTGAGAGCTCACCACAGATGTCCCTGTGTTATGCAAAATCCCAGCTTTTTGGCTTCTGTTTCTTTCTCTTTTCTTCTTTCTTTCTCCTTCCTTTTTTTCTTCTTTCTTTTTTTTTTTTTTTTTTTTTTTTTTTCGAGACAGGGTTTCTCTGAGGCTGTCCTGGAACTAGCTCTTGTAGATCAGGCTGGCCTGGAACTTAAAGAGATCTGCCTGCCTCTGGGCTCCTGAGTGCTGAGATTAAAGGTATGTGCCGCCACCACAGTCCGGCAAGCTTTTGTTCCTTAGGTCCTCAAAAATAGGAAGTGAGTGATGGCTTCTGAATCCCACCCTTGGGATTCATCAGTGAGCAGTGTGAGAAAAATCCCTCAGCCTTCCCCAGGCTAACAACTTGGGGGATGGACACCCCCACTGGGAACCAGCAGTCTGCTTGACCCCGCCCCCTGATGGGCGGGATGCTCAGGCTGGCCACGCCTTATCTACAACATGACTTACCTGGCTGCTCAAGTTTTACCTGGCTGCCAGTAAAGTTACACATGCACAAGCTTCCTTTTAAAGCAAGCAGGCTGAGCACACCTCCTCTTGCTCCTTCTCCCTCTTGCTCCTTCTCTCCCTCTTGCCCCCCTCCTCTCTCTCTCTCTCTCTCTCTCCCCTGCTTTCGCTGGGCCACCAGCAACTACCCCTCTTTCTCTCCCCTCTCTCATAAACTCCACTTGGGTGCTGAGTCTTGTGTTTGTGTTTCATAGGCTACAGTTGCAGCAAAAGAACAACACACCCTAGTACTCAGGAGAGCTGCAGGGTCATATTGCCCTTGACTAACAGTATTTATCTAGATGGTTCTGCTCCAGACCACAGGGGACAGGTTCACCACACACAACCGTAGTTTTACCTCTAGAGCAGCTAGCAGCTACCTAATATCCCCGCTAGCAGAGTGTGGCCACCCTCCCAACTTGCCTTGGGCATTGCTGAGGTCTCAAAGAGCCTCTGTGCTAGGACTGAGGATGTTGCTAGGTGGTAGAGCACTTGCCTGGCTTGCACAGGGCCTGGGCTTCTATATTGAGCTATGAAAAAACAAAACAAAGGTAAATCTGCAGATGGTGTGTAGAAACTGATAGACACCAGTCAATACTCATGGAAATAGCAAATCATGTTGTAATTTCTGGAAGCTTTCTGCAAATACCTTACCACTCCTTGGCAGGAGAAGAAACTTTGCAGTTTGGGGATCCCAGAAGGACAAATGGTGCCCTCAGAAGCTGACACATAGGCCCTCCTGGCCCCTCCTTCAGCAAAGTCTCAGCCAGCAGTAGACCCCCCCACCCTCCTGTAGATATGGAGTTATTGGTTCACAGAAGCATCTCTGGTCTTCCCACCTGCAGCCTGCAAATTCGGGCTAGCACTGAGAATTCGAGAGCCCCCAGCAAGCTTAGAGTCCTGCGACCAGGAGCCAGTGTTTCAGGTCTGGAGCAAAGGCAATCATCAAATTAAATCATTCATTTCTGACCTGTCAGTCTCTGTAGATGGAGCTGGGCCAGTCTGTCTGATTTTTTTTTTTTTTTTTTTTGAAATCTCCAGCCCAAATTCAACCTCTGACTTCAACATTTAGGATTAGCTTTTGGGGGATTCCTCACTCCATTTTAAACTTTCTTAATTTTTTTGCACTACCTCGCCAAGGCTATTTTGTTTTGTTTTGTTTTTTTTTTTTGTTGTTGTTGTTGTTTGTTTGTTTCTCTGTGGTTTTTGGAGGCTGTCCTGGAACTAGGTCTTGTAGGACAGGCTGGTCTTGAACTCACAGAGATCTGCCTGCCTCTGCCTCCCGAGTGCTGGGATTAAAAGCCTGAGCCACCACCACCGGCCAAGGCTATCTTTTAATTTTTTTTTTTTTTTTAAAGATTTTCTTGTAAGCAGTCATGTGGATGCTGGGGACACAATCAACATTCTCTAGAGAAGCTTAGTCAGTGCCTTTAACCACTGGATTATAAACTTCCTTTTTATTTTGTGAAGTAGGGTTTCTCACTACATAGCCTTAGCTGGCCTTGAACTCACTCCTCCTGCTTCTGTCTCCAAGATGTTGGGATTTGGGACTTGTACCACCATGCCTGGTTTGGAATTAACCCTTTTATTTGAGAACACATGCTCCTCAAACCATAGCTCCATGCAGATATTATTCATACACCGCTGAGCCCCACAAAGATGCTCAGAGCCCTTCCTGAGGGCTGAACTTGCCTGATGGATGCTGTCTTTGGAGTCTGTTCCGGGTGGGCTGTTGGTTCCTTCCTTTCTTTCTTTCTTTCTTTCTTCCTTCCTTTCTTTCTTTCTTTCTTTCTTTCTTTCTTTCTGTCTTTCTTTCTTTTCTCCTGCTCTTTTCTTTTAAAAGAAAACATCACCCACAGCTTGCCTCTTCTCATTTCCCAAGCAGCAGGGGGCCTGGCCCTTGAATTTGGAAGTCTTTTGCTGCTTGCTAGAAAGTGAGGTTTCTTTTTTTTTTTTTTTTTAAGAGCAGCAGAGAGCCAGGGCCAGGGAAGCAACCCAGGGCTGTAGTTCCCTTTCCAGGCTTTCAGGCCCTGCTCTGTGTTTCCTAAGTGGCTCCATCAGGCCCCTCTGCCTCCCTGTGCTTGGCGGTGAAAAGAAAGCAAGAGTTCCAAACTGCTTCTTAACGTGGAACTCTCCCCGTGGGCTGAATAAATTCCAGACTGGCTATCCAGACTTGGTACAAAGTGCCAAGGGTATCATGGCATGGCTATACAGTGTCTCCCAAACTTGGCCCTACTGAGAAGTGATTGGATCCTGGGGGTTGTGACTTCCTCAATGTGTTAACCTGCTGATGAGCTCATAGCTGCTTGGGCTACTAGGTAGGAAGTAGGGACTACTTAGGAGAAGAAGCTCACTGGGCATATGTTTGAAAAGTTTATCTTGTTTCCACAACAGGTAGAGGGACAGAAATAATCACCCCGGTGCCTTCCTAAAGCAGAATCCAAGAGCCAAAAATCCTGCAGCTCTTTGAAGGTGGGGGATTGGAAGTGGGCATCTGCTCTGTTCTGCCATGAGGGAGGCAGGCTGTGATACCCTGGAGTCAAGGCCCTCCTTGAGCAGCCTGTCCTCCCTGATGGCTTGTCCAGGGACTGGTGTGTGTGTGTGTGTGTGTGTGTGTGTGTGTGTGTGTGTGTGTGTGTGTGTATGCTGGCTTGCAGTTTGTTTCTTTGTTTTGAGAAAGAATGTCGCACGCTGTCCTGGATCACTGACTAACCCTGGCTGGTCTCAAAATTGGAATCCTCCTGCCTTAGCCTCCCAAGAGTTTGAAACATCATATTTGTCTGTTGGTCATTTACAGAATCCTGACACAGGGATTTTTAATTGCCACTGGCTGGGCTGGAGAGATGGCTCAGTGGATAAGAGCATTTGCTGCTCTTTCCAGAAGACCCGTGTTTGACTCCCAGCACCTACATGGTGGCTCACAACCATCTCTAACTTCAGTTCCAAAAATCTGAAGCCCTCTTCTGACCTCCATACTCACTGCAAGCATGTGTAGGGAGTCAGGATGTGGGAACTAGGATTGATATGTGCAATAAGCTTGTTTCAAATTTAAATAAAAAAGTCATTAAAAAAGTGGGAATGTGGTCTCACTTTCATCAATAAGTGCAATCAATTAAAGGTTTATTGACCTTTAAAATATTCATGTCAAGGACAATCTCTCTCTGTCTCTCTCTCTCTCTCTTTCTCTCTTTTGTTTCTCTCCCTCTCTGTTTTGTTTTCTTCGAGACAGGGTTTGTCTTGGTAGCCCTTGCTGTCCTTGTACTAGGACAGCCACCTGCCTCTGCCTCCCAAGCTCTGGTTTACTTAGTGCCTGTCAAGTAGTTGATTTACAATGACACATAGATTCATGCACTCATAGGTGTTTGTACAATTTATTTTAGTCTCATAAACCTTTCTAAGCCATTAGGAATACAGTTATTTCCTTTATGAACATAGTAATATTGACTTTGTGTCATGCCAAAAGGACACTGCAGGGTTATAAATCATTACATCATAAGCTTAATCTGCACAGTTTTCTCTCTGTCCTCTAATGGTGCTCCAGTGCTCCCTTCCACATTGGTGCCTTCCCTGACATCATCAAGCCTCTTCAGTCTTTGGCAGACAGGCTCCTTGTCATTAGCTTCATGGCTGAGGGAAGGGCGGCAAAGTGGCCTCCTCTGTGAGGGTGCAGTCTGTTTCTAGTGGTCACTACAGTTGCTGTCCCCCCCCCCCCCCCCCGGCTGCAGCAGTCTTTTTCCTGGTCGGGATAAATGAATATAGGAAGCAAGCTCTCATGGAGAGGTCTCTGGGTTGAGTGGGGCTAGGAAGGCTGAAATGAGCCTGAAATAGTGGAGGTAATGGCTGTAGGGAGGTTTAAGGAGGTTTTTTTGTTTGTTTGATTGTTTTTTTAGTTTTTCATGACAGGGTTTTTCTCTTTGACAGCCCTGCCCAACCTGAAACTCACTCTGTAGTCCTGGTGGACTTTAACTCAAAGATCTGCCTGCCTCTGCCTGATATGTGATCATATTTAACGCATCTGCTACAACCCTCCGTTATTTATTTTTAAGCAATGGCCTGATATGGCCCTGGCTGTCCTAGAATTCATTCATAATATTACTAGGCACATTGTGTATGTAAAGATAAAAGGATTTTACTTCTGTTTCAACTACTAAGCACTTTTATCACCTTGTGTAAGGATATCTTTCATATGAGTAAAATCAAAGAGTAGCTTTTCCTGGCTATCGTCTCAGAACTTTTGTTTGTATTTTTAATTACTGTCCCCTCTGAAGACAAAATCTCCTTTTTAGCCCAGACACTTACTATGTAGCCTAGGCTGTGCTCAGAAATGTAATATTCCTGTGTCAGCTACTGGCACATTAGAATTTACAGGCCTCTGTCACTGCATCCAAATCAGAAAGCATCTTTGACACTGGCAGTGTGACAACAGATAAAAAGTGAGTTTCATGGCTGTAGAACTGGGACCCAAGGGCCCAGCCCATCCTGCTCAGGTAGCCTGGGATCTGTCAAGACACTGCCCTTAATTTCTGTTTTAACTTGGACAGTGGGCGAGGGAAAGCAGTAGATTACTAAATAGTGATCACTATGAAACATTTTAAGCGAAAAGGAATTCTCAGAGGAACTTAACATCCTTGTTTAAGAAACATAGGCTTTGTAGATCTTTGGGTGATCAAGGTGGCCATTTTGATCTTAAGCAGTAAGGCACATAGGATTTCCACTTTGAGGCCAGACTGATAACATCAGCATGGACACTAAATGTATTTTGATTACAAATGCCTGCTACTAGTTAACCGTCTATCAAATTGTTTTTGAGAAAGTGCCCATAATATGTGAACTCAATAATGTACACCCTACCTCTTTTTTGAGACAGAATCTCCCTATCTATGTAAACCTGTCTACCAGGGGACTGGCTATGTACACCAATTGGGTACAACCACACAAAGATCCACCTGCCTCTATCTCATGAGTGCTGGTATTAAAACTTTTAAAAGATTGCTTGACAAAAATTGTACATATTTATGGCATTTATAATGACACGTTGAAATTTATATGTTATGAAATGGTAAAATCAGGCTAAGTAATCCATTAAAGTCATATAATTGTTTTTGTAATGAGACATTTAAAATGTCAGTGATTCTTTCAAGTATATGATGTTACTATGTCATACATTAGATTATTATATGTAAACATTTGTTTTCCTTTAAAAAGTGAATTAGACAATAGTAGCCTATGGGTGTATATCAGTGAATGAACACATATACATCCAGTCCCTGAGTTATATTTCAGAACTGTGGGGTGTCGGGTGTTGGGTAGACAACAGACTGCATGGGAGTCATTTCATGGGTTGTTGAATCAAGAGTAGCATGACATCTGTGGTTTCAGCCACACAGGCAAACGTCCGGCTCTTTCAGGTTATTAGTATTTCTCTTTTAAAAGAATTATTTTTACTTTTTGGAGGTTTTTCTTTCTGTTTTCTGAGTCCAAGTTTCTCCGTTCTCCTGGAACTCACTTGTAGACTGGGCATAGTTGCACCTCACAGAGATCATCCTGCCTTTCTACCTAGTCCTGGGAATATAGGTCTGTGCTACCATGCCTGGACTTATAGTGTTTTGAGTGCATGTAGGTATGTGCATTGTGTATGTATGTATAGCTGGTTTCTGAAGAGGTCAGAAAGGGACACCAGATTCTTTGGAACTGGACTTAGGTAGATAGTTGTAAGCCATTATGTGTTCAATGTGTTATTGAATCCTGATTCTCAATAAGAATAGCAGGTTCTCTGAGCTGCTGAGCCATCTCTCCAGCCCAGTAATTAGGAATCCTTTAATGAACACTTTTCAAATACATAGCACAGCTTTGGGTAACAGTCAGTGTATCCTGTGATTCTCAGATTACAGTAGGGTAGCAGGTTCCCCAGAGAGATATTACTTACTAAAATATTTGCTCTGTAGGAAGGAAGGAGGTGCCCCCACTTTATCATCTTCAGAAAACAGTGAATGAAGACAAATAACTATTAGAATTTTTGTGATTATTATTTATACTACCAAAGTAATTAGAATGGTATTTGACATGGATGGACTGAGCAAAGGAAGTACATGCTGATTTGTTTGGTAGATTAAATATATCATATTGGAGACAAAGAGTGCATACTTATAATCCTGGCACTTAGGTGGACCAAGAGGACAAATACTTTGAAGCTATCCTAGGATACCCACTACGAATCTGTCTGGAAAAGTAAATGAAAGGTGTGAAAATTTCTGATTTCTAGGCATCTCTTAGGAGAAGTACCACAAAGATGAGTACTTGTAATCTTTGTTTTTTAAAATGATTTTAATCATTGTGTGTGTGTGTGTGTGTGTGTGTGTGTGTGTGTGTGT
Source organism: Phodopus roborovskii (assembly GCF_943737965.1). Taxonomy (NCBI): domain Eukaryota; kingdom Metazoa; phylum Chordata; class Mammalia; order Rodentia; family Cricetidae; genus Phodopus; species Phodopus roborovskii. Next base: position 33,010 of record NW_026126643.1, read on the forward strand.
GTACGTGCAAGTGCACGCATACACTGTTTGTACTCGAAAGCATAGAGGCCAGAAGACCATTCCACTGGATTTTGAGTAAATGTAGTTTTGATCCACCAAATATGGGCACTGGGTGCTGTTAAAAAAAAAAAAAAAAAAAAGCAGCAAGTGCTCTTAACCTCTGAGCCATCTCCCCAGTCCTGAGAATCTGTATTTTAAAGAATATTAAAGATAGGGATAGGGTCCCCTAACACATTAGATAGGCACAATATTTAGAACAGTTACAGAAAGGCAAATAACACCAATTATACACAGAAAAGAATATACAAATACATCGAAAGATATTATAAGTGGGTCAGGAAATGTTTTTTGCTTCCTTAAAAATATCCATTCATAAAACTGACACCTTAATATTTTTCATCTTCATAGCAATGAGCAGTGAAGTTTGCATCATGGATCTGCATGTAATTTTCTTCGCATAAATCTGTGAAATCTCTGTGAGAATTTCAGTTTCTGTGAAACTGTAGTGACTCCATTCACCTCCACCATACTACAATGATGACTTGAAGTAGGATTGGTGAGATGGCTCAGCAGGTAAAGGTGCTTGCTATTTAAATCTGGACCACCTTAATATCTCTAAATTTCACCAAGACAGAAACAGATGGATCCAGAGAGTTGTCCTTTGACTTCCACAAACGTGCTGGGGCACATGTATACAGCACTCACACATGTACTCAGTACAGTCAGTAATAGTATACTTCATTCATCATTTCAAAGTGTATTGTACATACTAACCACAGTTTCTCTTCCTTCTCATCTTTTCCCTTCCCCCACCCTATTCATATATTATTCATCTACATTCAGATGTGGTAAGGCCTTCCATGGGAATCAAGAAAGCATGACACATCAAACTGAGGCAGGAACAAGCTCCTTCACACTTCCTCAAGGCTAAACAAGGCATCCCACTATAGGGAATAGGTTCTAAAGAGCCAGCTAATGCACCCGGGACAGGTCCAGTCTTGCTGCTAGGGGCCCCACAAAAGATCAACCCAGATACAGAGGGAATAGGATGGTCCCAATCTGGCTCCCTAGCAGTTCCTCCAGATTCCATGAGCTCCCACAAACTTTGATCCCCCTTGCTCATATATTCCCTATCCCTCTCTTGGAACCAGACACCCAGTGCTTGGCTATAGTTCTCCTTATCTGCTTCTATTAGGTTCCAGAGGAAGGCTTTACGATGACAATTTGAGTAGTCATGAATCTGAGTATAGGTGAAGGCCAGTTCAGGCACCCTCTCCTCTATAGTTAGCAGTCTTAGCTTGGGTCAAACTTGTGGATTACAGGAACTGTCTGTGGCACCAGCTTTCTCCCAAACCCATAATAGCCTCCCTATCAAGATATCTCTTTCAACACTTCCCCTGCATCCCAACCCTAATGGGACCATCCTGATCCCTCATAGTCTCATTTTCCTTTCTCTTTCCTTGTACTCCTCTACCCTTAGTTTACCCAGGAAGTCTCATATATTTTTCTCTTTCCAGAGAGCTCCATGTGTCAAGAGGCATCTATATTGTTTCATGTTCTGGCTATTACAAATAATTATGGTATGAACATATTTGAGCAAATGTAGTTTGGTCTGATTGAGCATCCTTTGAGTATATGCCCACTAGTTGTATCACTGTTTCTTCAGGTTGATTGATTCCCAATTTGTGAGAAAATGTCCATACTGATTTCCAAAGTAGCTGTACAAATTTGCCCTCCCACCAGCAGTGCAGTAGTGTTCTCCTTACTCAACATCCCCTCCAACATAGGCTGTCATAAGTATTTTTCTTTTTATCTTGTCCATTCTGACAGGTATAAGATGGTAACTCAGAGCCATTTTGATTTACAATTTCCTGATAGCTAAGGATGTTGACACTTCTTTAAGTGTACCTTGGCCATTCATGATTCTTCTGTACAAAATTCTCTGTTCACATCTCTACACCATTTGTACCATGATTATTTTGTATTTTGTATTTTGATGTCTAGCTTCTTGAGTTCTTTATGTACTTTGGATATCAGTCTTCTGTCAGGTGTGATGCTGTTTAAGATCCTTTCCCTTCTGTAGGTGTTATTTTGTCTTACTGAGTGTGTTCTTTGCCTTATAGAATGTTGTCAGATTCAGGAGGTCCCACCAGTATGTCTCTGTAGGTAACACCTTGCTACATTTCTGCAGATTAGTTATGCTCGCTTTCTTGAAGTCTCAAGCTGTGGTTTCGAAGACTAAATAGCATTTTCATATGGGACCTCAAAAATAATCTTTATTTATTAAAAACATGGGTATTTGAAAATCAGCTCTCTACTGGGCTTACTTTTTCCTTCTGATTTTTAAATTTCATTTACTTTTATTTTCATTCACTGGTGTTTCTCCTGCATGTATATCTGTATGAGGATGTTGGTACCCTGGAAGTGGAGTGACAGGCAATTTTGAGCTGCCATGTGGGTGCAAAGATTTGAACCCAGACTGGTGCTCTTGAAGAACAGCATGTACTCTTCACTGCTGACCATCCCTCTACCCAATTACTTTTACAGTTGTCATGTGTCTCTGTGTGTTGGCCTGTGTGTAGTGCTGCACATGGGTGAAGGTCTAAGGATAGGGATAGGAATTGGTTTTGTTCATTCACTGTGTGTGTCCCTGGAACCGAAACCCTGTCATCAGTGTTGGCAGCAATCTTATTTACCCAGTGTCTTATTTAGTGTTTCTATTGGTGTGAAGAAACACTATGACCCAAAGCAACTTGTGCAGGCAAGGATTTATTTCTCATATATGCAGTGTCACTGTCCACTGAGGGAAGCCAAGGCAGGAACTCCAACTGGGAAGAACTCTTGAGGCTGGAGGTGACACAGAGGCCATGGAGGAGACATGCTTACGGATTTACCCCTCATTTCTTGTTCTTTCTGTTTTCTTCCAGAACCTAGATCAAAAAGCCCAGGAGTGGCATCAGCCACAATGGGATGGGCCCTCCCTTATCAGTAAATACTTAAGAAAATGTCCTGCATATTTTCCTACAACCTGACATTCTGGAGGCATTTTATTGACACCTCACTTTCCCCTGCTCTTATGTAACTTAACAAATGTCAAGGTGACAGAAAATTAGCCAGTGTACCCCAGAACCATCTCGCTGCCATGACATCATATCTACAGCAAAGGGCGAAAATGTCTACTTTGACTCAAGGTCAGTATTCTGACGTAACTCATTGGATTGGGCATGGTGGAGTGCCTCAGCTCATGGCAGTGGAAGTGTGTGGCTGTGGCAGTTCATTTCATGGCTGACCAGGAAAAACCATCTGGCCAGAACAATGTCTGGGCTGTAACCTTCAAGGCCACTCGAAATTATTAACATGGCCAAGAAGGCTTGACTTCTTGCAGGTACCATAGCCTCCCAAATAGTACCACCAGATAGGAAACAAGTGCTCAAAGGCTGAGCCTATTTTCAGATTGCAGATTCATGTGTTCCATTAAGTGTAGGAGTTCATTTTTCTAATCACTTCTGGTGACAGTGGGAATTACTGTCTTTTCTACTGGAGTTTCCTCTTAAGAGAGCTTTCTCCCACCAGCCTGGTCCCACAGCCATGCCAGCCCCAAATAAGACACAAAGAGTATGTATTATATAGAAAGGTGTTGGTCTGTTATTAGCCTTTCTTATTGGCTAGCTCTGTTTTAAATATTAACCCATTTCTATCAATCTAAGTATTTTCATGTGGTCTTATCCTACCGGAGAGAGGACCTGGAGTTGTACCCTGTTTGATCCTACATGTTGAAACTCCTACTACCTCTGCCTGAAAAATCCTTGTCTCCTAGTCCTGCCTTTGTTGCTTTCCTATTGGCCAGCAGTGTTTTATTCATTAAGCAATGACTTTGAATACTCTGCACGACAGCTCTGCTTAACAGATGATACCCAGCTTCATCCATGCCCTCAAAAATAAAAGACACAGATTATGAACTTTTTGCTGTGATTTTGCACTTGATTTAAATTCTGGCCTCAGAACAGAGTGGAGTGTTTTGATGGAGGAGAACATGGATACAGTGGCAGGAGCATCTGTCAGGTTGGGTGGTTTAATTATTGTGATTCTGTGTATGCATGTGTTGTCACCATGTCATGTATTTGGAGGTCAGAAGAGAACTTGTAATAGTTGCTTCTTTCCACGTCTCATTGAGTTTAGGATATTAAGCTCCGGTTCTCAGTTTTTGTGCCTAGCTCCCCTACCCAATCACTCATTGTGCTCTCTCCATTCTTTTACTTTACCAATGTCACCAGAAGCCATTGGAGGAAAGACTCTGACATCAGACCTTATTTCCTTCACTTTATTTTGTTGTGCCCCACAATGTTGTGGATGGAATCCAGGTTTACCACTTGAGCAACAGATGTACTATTGAGATTGAGCTCTCCTGCAGCTCAATACTGGGCAGTCTACTGGGCAAACCATTCCTTCATTGAAGAAGTAGACACACTTGGAATAGAACTCACATGCTGGGTAACATGCATCGCTTTATTCAGGAGCGATGTACTAGGAATGTCCTTTAATATGGAAATGCAATCTACAATATAACAAGGAGTATAGAAGAACATATCCAAAAGCAATATAGATGAAAATGTACCACATTTAGTATTTGGAGTCATCAACAGTAGAGGCTTTTACACATATCATACAAAGCTAAGGTCCATTTTTCAATTGCAATTCTGAAGAATTTAACCTTGTGTAAGTCACTTTTTCAGGCTTTCCTGAACCCATGTTTTCTATAAAAGAGCTTCAGGAGATTTTTTTTCCTAGACTGTGTCTCATTATAGAGTTCAGATTGTCCTGGAACTCACTAAGTATAGACCAGAATAGACTTGAACTCAAAGAGATCTACCTGCCTCTACCTCCCAAGTTCTGGCATTAAAAGTGTGAACCACAATATGACGGGTTTTTTTTTTTTTTTGAGTCAATTTTTAAAATTACCTGGAGTCTTTCTTTGAGTTGACCGTACCGAATGAACTTGGTTTGGGTTTCTGTGATAGGCTCACATAAATTGAATCTCTTTGGCTTTGGTAGTCATTCCTGAGACACCAGAGGTGTTTCCAAGGGGTCTCATTATAGGCGGCAAGGGCATGCACTCAGTTCTTACTTGCATCCCCATTTCTGAGAAGCTCAATTTCAGAGAAGTAGATGCTGGCTGCAGGCCTCAGATTTCCTGTGCATCCTTTCTTGCTGGCTCATAATATTGGCAAGTTAGAGAGAGAATGGAGTAGAAGCAAAAACTAAAGATAGCCTGTGTTGCTTGTGTCCTGACACCTAGTTGGAATGAAGACAGCTAGCCCCACCCCCCACATCCTTCAGGTTCAGAAGTCCTGGAGGTTCTTTAGTCTACCTCTATTCGGGAAAGAGGCCTCAGCACAGCTACTTGTAGCAGTTTATAAGGAACATGCTTTATGAGAGGCAGGGATAATTTTAGATTCTCCTACATCCCCTGTCCTTTAATATGGAAATGCAATCTACACTATAACAAGGAGTATAGAAGAACATATCCAAAAGCAATATAGATGAAAATGTACAGATACAGGAACCTTCATGTTAGACTAGGAGAAGACAGTACCATGAGAGGCAGGATACTGCAGGTTAGACAAGGATGGGACAAGCTATGAGACACAGGAATCTGCAGATTGGACAAAGGGAGAACAGAATCATCAGTGCAGGAAACTGCAGTCTAGGCCAGGAGGAGACCGAACCATAAAATGTAGGAAACATCAGGTTAGATCAGGAGAGAACAGAACTGTGGATGTCCTAGCTTTCTGAACTGGAATAGAGTCCCAAGAGATTCTATGACAGACACCTCAAACTACTTAGAGGAAAACATGGGAGAACACACGATCCTTAATAAGGGCTAAAACCATGGTCTTTGTTTTCACTGAGAGCCACACATATAAAGGAAGCACATGATAATTGCTGAGCATAAATCTACCCCATGGTCAATGCAAACGTCCTGCTTAGTTCTCAAATAAGCAGTGGTCTGTTAGATTAACCCTGGCAACTTTCAATGTACTAGGAATGTGTTCTGTCACAAGCTCACTTCCTTCTCTCCTTTTTGCCTTTTATTTGGAGGCCAGGGTAGGGTGCCCAGTCTAGTCTTGAAGTGGGGATCTCCCTGCCTCAGTCTGTCATGTAGATGGCATAACAGGTCTGCATCACCAGGCCTAGCAGCAATTATCTTCGGGCAGCTCTGAGATCTTTCCCTGAAGATGTTGCACATGGAAGTTGCCATCTTTGAGTAATACTAGCCATCAAAGCTTCAAGGATCTTCGGGATGATACTTCACTTGACCACTAGATGGAAATGTAGAATCAGAAATGACACAAGGGTTGTTGCCTTCTTCCTGAGTCAGGGCTTGATTTCCTTCCATGTCTGTTAAAATCAGGATTATCCACTATTTCTGAACATCACAGCTGGTTCTTGTGAGAAGGAGATGTGGGACTTTAGATCAGAGACATTTCTGTGTCAATACTTCAGCTGAATTTTGATTTAATGCCTCAACAGAACCAGATGGCTTGAATGAGACATAGGGTAAAAGGAGAAAGGACAAGAGATATGGTTATAGATAATATTCAGGAATTTGTGGCTGCTCAAGAGAGTGGAAAGGCAGTAAGCAAGCCACCCCAGATTTTAGTGAGTGCAGCACAGGGCTGCCCTGATGAACACAAAGGGGTTGTCTTGCGACTCTGGCTTTGTCTTATCCATTCATTACTTATTTTTGATATTATTTTTTCATATTTTTGAAATTATTTTCTTTCCTGCTATCTTGTTATTCTCAGAGGGGGGGCATTCATATCTGCAGAGTGTCTGTGCACTACACACGAATAATGTGTTCACTAATGTGAATTATATGTGACCACATACTCAGGAATTTAAGTTGCCAGCATCATTTTCCTGTAACATGTAGATTTCAGAGAGAGGGAGCTGAAATCCCTTAAGGACATTGTTACTAATTGAGATTCTCATCTCCTTTGGCACATAGTATATGTATGATTAAAGATAGAGTTTTCTGTTTAGTATGATTGCTCCCCACTTCAACCAAAAATAAACACAGAGACACTATATAAATTATAAAGTGTGGCTGATGGCTAAGACTTTTTATTGGCTAGCTCTGTCTTAATTACTAACCAATAACTACTATGTATTTCTATATGGCCTTATCTTACCAGGGATTGCCAGGTACCTCCAATCTTCCAAGTCTCTCTAAATATTTTGCTCTGTCTCCTTCCTCCTTCCTCCTACAGCTGTGCCTATACCCCCTGCCTGGCTATTGCCCAATCAGTGGTTTATTCATCAACCAAGAGAGCAACATATGTATAGAAGGACATCTACCATTGTATGTTGGTACTTATTGGTGCCATCTCATTTGAATTTCTGTATTTTCTCCTCAGCACCATAGGAGACTTGTTCTTGTAAGAGGGCCTTAAGGCAGGGCTGCAATGTGCTGTGTGTGTGTGTGTGTGTGTGTGTGTGTGTGTGTGTGTGTGTGTGTGCAGACAGCATTTGTGAAAGAGTAAAGTAATGACTGAGCAGTTGGGCTATGTCCTGTCTGTCCCCCACAGGTATAAGCATGACATTGATGCATACAAAACACCTATACACATAAAGTAAAAAATAAATAATATTCTATCCACCAGGAACAGACGCTTGGGAAACAAAATCTTAAATAATGTCAATTACCATACCATCATATGAAATATATAATACGTTTAGTAACAAAATATATTCTAGGCTTACATCTTAAAAACCATAAAATTCTGATAAAATAAATCAGAGAGGAGCTAAGTAAACTGAACAGCTAGCTGTCATACAGGCTGGGAGATGCCAGATTGTTAAAATTCCTGTCCTTCTCAACTTAAGTGCTACATCCATCAAATATCAACTTTAACACCGGTTAACTCTAATATATGTGGGAAGTAGAGTCACCAATAACAATTCAAAAAGCAAGAAAGAAGGGCCAAAGAGCCAGCTCAGCTATTAAGAACACTGTCTGCTCTTGCAGAGGACCCATGTTCTATTCCCAACACTCACACAGAAGCTGTCTGTTACTTTAGTTCCAGGGGATCCAACACATACAACTCATACATATAAAATTAAAAAAAATAAACATTTTTAAAAGAAAAAAAAGCTGAGTGGGAGATTCACACTGACTTTTCCTCTAAAGCTGTAGTTATAATATTACTATTGTCTCTTCCTTTCTTCCTTCTTTCCCTCCCTCGATCCTTCCCTCTCTTCCTCCCTCCTTCTCTCTCTCCCTCCCTCCCTCCTTCCAGAGCTGAGGCAAGGATCCCCCAGACTGCACCCTCACTGGACCAATTAATCATGTACATCTCTCATCCTCTGCCTCAGTTCTTCCTGTGTTTAAGCCTAAGGCTCACATTCCTATGCTAAAGATGGATGCTGCATTACCTGACTCCTTCATCTCTTCTTCCTAGTGTAGCCATGTTGAATAAATCTCTTCTCTCTGCTTTCCAAAATTTCTTTGTCTACCATTTTCATTTTAGATATTAATTATATGTATGTTTGCACATGTGCATGTGTGTGAGCATGTGGAGGTCAGCCGATAACTTGCAGGAGTCCATTTTCTCCTCCAGCACAGGTTCCAAGGATCATTCTCAGGTCTTCAGAGTTGGTGGCAAATACTTTGACTTGCTGTGACATTCACCTCTCCCATAGGCTCATACCTTACAATACTTGTTCCCAGTTGGCCACAGTTTTGGGGGAAGTTATGAAACTAATAGGGGCAAGGCTATATAGAGAAAGTATATCATGCGGGTGGGCTTTGAGAATTTACAAACTTGTCCCATTCCAGCTTGCTATGTGAGGGTATTGTGTGGTCTCTCAGCCTCATGCTCCAGCCACTGGCTACCATTCAGCCTCTGTCATTATGGTTCTCTCTTTCTGGAACTGTGAGCAAAAATAAGTTTTCATCTTCTCCTTGCTTTTAGTCATGGTCAGAGCAAGATAATTTGGTTCCTGGCCTACTGGGTTCCAACCCTTTGTAGTGACAGAGTCCTCCTAAGTCATCCAGTCTGCAGATCTCAACATGTCACAGTCCTTACAAGCTAAGCTTAGCCATCTCTCCTCAGTGGGCTGTTTAGAGAGACAAGTAATGATGAAGAGTAGAGAAAGGAGATGTGTTCTGTGTGACACACTGTGCAGAGAAACAGAGGTCCATTCACACTCAATTGCACAGTCCAGGAGTCCTGAAGTGAGGTTGATATTTAAAAGGAGGGCAAGAGGCAAGGATACCTAAGCAGTCCTGACCAAGAGTCCCACCCATCATTGACTCCTCATTAGCTCATTTTTGATCCTCTTATAAAGTGGTCTTATATGTTTTTGGAAATGTGTAAAATGTCTTTTCAGGAGGCAGTTTCTCTTCTGGTTGGTCGAGGCTTTGCCCTTTCCTTTCTCCAAGATAAGACTGTGAGGAGATTCCAATTGCTTCAAGTATTTTATTTCAATACTCACTAGCCAAATGGAGTGACAAACATGGCTGTCTTTGGATGTTCTTGGCTCCTGCCAGGATGTTGAAAAACAAAAATGTGGCTTCTTCAGAGGGCATCAGTTTACACAACTTGGAGAGCATTTTTTGGTTTTGATCATCAAAGAATTGGTGTGTGTGTGTGTGATAGTGTGTAATGGTTTAGTACGCTAGAATTTCAAATATATAGCACAGTTTGTGTTGAGCTAGTAGTGTGGGTGCCATAGATACATTAGAAATGTTCATTCTGGACATGTTCCTATGGATAAGAGAGGGGGAAAACACAATAAAAGAACACAGAGTTTTTCCTTGTTTGAAAGTCTCTCCTCACATGCTGTAAACATAAAGTTCCTCTTGTTCCCTCCTAGGGATATTTCTTAACAACCTTGAGTCAGCAGGGGTCAGCACTTCCTTCTTTCTCTCTTTGTTTTTTGAGACAGAGTTTCTCTTTTCTGTAACTCTCTCTGTAGACCAGGCTGACCTTGAACTCACTGAGACCTACTTGCTTCTATCTAGTGAGTGTTGGTCAGCATTTCCTTCTTTTCCATAGCTACTGGGCAGAATTTCTGTAACCGGAGTCTCCTTCCCACAAACCATAACAAACAGAACTATAAATAAATAAGATAAACAAATCAGCGAAGTCAAAGGCAAACATACAAAAAACCTCCCCACACAATACATTCCTTCCAAACAATGATCCACTTCCAATCTTCCACACCAAAAGTAATCAAGGAAACCCAACAAAAGGAAACACAGAGTGGGCAGAGATATTTTCACATGAAATCAAGGGCAAAATAGCTTGCCAAATCTTTCAAAGCATGGCTCATACTTGTGATCCGAGTAATAAGGAGACAGATAAGAGGGTCAGGAGCTTGAGGCTACTCTACTTGACTTGTGTCAAGAAAACCAAACTAATGAATCAAAGAAACCAAAACTTCTTTCCAAAGAAAGCATCAAAGGAAGTAAGGTTGCATGGGGCAAGAGAGATGTTGAGTGGTAAAGAGCTGTGGTCACTGTTCCAGAGCACCTAGGTTAGATTCCCACCACCCACATGGTCGTTAACAACCACCTGTAATCCAGTTCCAGGGGCTCTAATGCCTGCTTTTGGCCTATTCAGGCACTAAGCTTGCATATGGTTTGTGTGTGTGTGTGTGTGTGTGTGTGTGTGTGTGTGTGTGTGTGTGTGTATACTGGCAGAACAAAAAGAAAACCTGAGGATAACACTCACATATACATTTTAATTACCAAAAAGTAGAAAAATGGGTGAAGTTACTGAGTTTTGTTACTGGGGAAGTTGAGTATCCTGGTTGGTTAGATTGTCAACACAATGTAGTTATTTGGGAAAAGGAACTTGAATTGAGAAAATACCTTCATCTGGTCTCTAGGAAAGTTTGCTGGGCATTTTCTTGGTTAATGATTGATGGGGGCCGGCCCAGCCCACAATGATTGTGGTCATCCCTAGGATGGTGGTCCTGGGTTCTATAAAAAACGAGGCTGAGAAAGCAATCATGAGTGAACCAGTAAGCAGCACCCCTCCACAGCTTCTTCTTCAGCTTCTGTCTCCATGTTCCTGCTAGACTCTATGCCCTGACTTTCCTTAGTAGTATAAGCAGAGAAATTAACCCTTTCTTTCCCAGATTGAGTTTTCTCATGGTCTTTTATCACAGCAATAGAAATCCTAACAAAGACACTGTGACTTCCACATTGGAGTCTTTAGACTTGTTAGTAAAGAATTTAGAAATAGACTCAGAAGGGAGCTTGAGGACATTTTAAATGTAGTTTGAAATGAAAACAACAGGGCAGGCAAGCTGTAAATCTTGGCAACTGCCTGGTGAAGGGAAATAGAGGAGGAAGAAAGAGAGCCATACTGTTTGTAAGCAGTGACATGGGAAATAAACAGCTACATGGGAATTGGTGGAAGGGAGAGGGATTTTAAGAAACAGAGTGAGAAAGCCCAATGTATACAGGAAAGCATACTGTCTTAGTTAGAGTTTCTATTGCTGTGAAGAGAAACCATGACCACAGCAATTCTTAACAAGGTGGTAACATACACTTTCAGAGGTTCATTCCAATATCACAATGACAAGGGGCATTGTGGGAAGTGTGGTGGCATGAAAGGAGACGTGGATCTGGGTATATCTTGGCTTTCAGGAAACAGGAAATTGACTGAGATGCACTGGGCAGTATCTTGAGCTTAGGAAGCATCAGAGCACAGCCCATAGTGACACACTTCCTCTAACAAGTCATACCCACTCCAACAAAGTCACATCTCCTAAGAGTGCTGCTCCATATGACCTTCAGACTACCTCCCATGCCAAGACAGTGGCCAGCACCAGAAAGAAAAGGAGATGAAAAAAAGGAAGAAACAGGTATGTTTTTCTGAGTGCCTGCACTGAGAAAGAGTCCTGGGAAAGACAAGTCATTGCCTCACAGGGGAGGTCAGTTATCCTCTTTGTCAGTGCTGGGAGCTGAAGCCAGTTCTATGGAAGAGCAGCCAGTGCTCTTAACAAGTGTGTCACCTATTGTGGTTTAATAAGAATCAGGATAAACAAATAGGCCCGAACAGATGTTTATTCAGGGAGAAATAACTTACAAGCTAGACAGATGAACACCAGCAGGTTCCACTGGATGCTGTCCTCTCCAAGCAAGAGAACTCTCCCAGATTCCTCCCCAGACCTAGTTCCCCAGGTCACTTCCCACCCCTGTCTCCACCCCCAATGGGCATGGTCAGTGCCACAGATGCTGACAAGGTGAATAGCTCACTACAGCCCACTCCCACCCCCAAAAAATAAATCTTATAGAAAGGGACAGTAGAAACCTTCCTTCTTTGGTATGATAACTCTGCTGAATTCCCTAAATCCTTTTCTATAACCTTGACTGTCTAATGGGAGAGTGGCCACAAAGGAAACTTCTCCTTGCCTCAGCTTACCTAGCCCTCATCCTTTGTCCCAGCCCATTTTAAACATCATCCGGAGAGCACTGTTTCTTGGCGGAGTGCCTTGGGTGAGGGTTTGGGTAGTATGGACAAATCCCATCTCTTCTAAGAGTTCTCTCCCCCATAAATTAGTGGGGAGGCCAGTCAGGATATAGAGCTGGAAGTAACCTGAATGGTCTTCTGCAACTCTCTAGTTAAACCAAACTGTTTTCTTAGACTATTATTATTTTGATGATGAAAACTGTGTGGCTGCTGAGCCAATTCTACCTGAGATAAAGCGACCATTTTTGTCAGTAAGGTTTGAATGAACCCTTATATGATCCACAAAGCACGGTGCCTTTCTTTGATGAATGACACTTTGAATTTGCTTAAACAGTAATTTAACCTGATTATTATTAGTTCCAATGTATAGAACCATCTCTATAACTTGAAAAGCTCTGAAAACATAATGACTATCACTATATGAATTAAATGAATCATTCATTCGAAGCTAAAAAACTATTGCAACAGTTCGTAATTCAACTATCTGAGCTGAAGCTGAATCTGTCCATACTACATATTTTTTTCCCATCAATGAATAACTTAAGCTGCTTTTCCATCAGAAGAACCACCAGTACATACTAACATAGCACTTTGAACAGGATTACCCATTACAATTGTAGGGAATACAAAAGGATGCATTAATGCATATTGCAGCAGTCTATGAGCTGGAAACTGATTATCAATTTTTCTCAAAAACTGAGTAAAAGCAATTGTGCATGAATCACTGTTTTGACATAACCAATCAACTTGCTTTTTGGTATAGAGAACATGGATTACATTTGGTTCCTTGCCAAAATATCTCCTAGACTCCATATGGCATTTTTGTAACACATAAGCTACTGCTTCACAATAAGGATTTAACACTTTGGCTGGGGAAACAGGTAAATGCAACCATAACAATGATCCCTCTTGCCATAAGACAGAAGTCAGACTATGCTGTGTGGGAAACACATAAGTATCCCATGGTTTTGCATAGTCAATATAGCATATCTGTTGATGCTGGATTGAATTCTCTGATTGTAAGAGAACTTGTCTACTCTCTTCAGTTAGCTGTCTAGGTGAATTGGGATCACTATCTCCTTTCAGGATATGGCTTAAATGTTTCAAATCACCAATAGGTGCTTTAAAAAAAAGGACATAACCATTTCAAAATTTTCTAACAACTTCTGAAAATCATTCAATGATCATAAGCTATCTTTTCTAATTTCTCATTTTTTGAGGCCTAATTTCTTTAGGATGTAACATAAGTCCCAAATACTTTTGAAAACTTTCTACTATGACTTGTAAAGCTTTCATTAGCTGACATGGTCTCATTTGCATTTTCACTGACACCTTTCTAGGTTGGGGGCCAAACAGGCTACAATTCCCTGAGGCTTTTTCTCAATAGCTGTCATGGTCTCATTTGCATTTTCACTGACACCTTTCTAGGTGGAGGGCCAAACATGGCCTGCAGTTTCCTGAGGCCTCCTTTCAATAGCTTATCTCAAATCTTATATTAACCTCCATTCTTTCAATTTCTTTTTTAACCACCAAAATTTAGGAAAATTTTTGTATTCTCTCCTCTTCTAAACTCTTTTGAGCCATCCATACAGATTTCTCTGGCTCTCAGCCCACTCTGGCTTTGACCATTCCCTATTGTTTCATTCTGCAAGACTGAAAGTCATTGGAGATGCAGATCTCCAACCCTTATCTCTCTCTCTTGCAATTCAAGTAGTACCTATTGTTGGGATTCACACATTCACAACTTCACAACCACACTTCAGACACTCACATGTGTGGCCACACCTTACATTTTTCAGCTCTCCTTTTCTTTAGACCAAGATTAGTTTGTTGAAGTAGAACATCTTGCAATGCAGCTGTTGTAACTAAACCTTGAATTATGAACATCCAAAATCTGAACAAATCCCAATATATGTCACTTTTTTCCCCACTTTTTTTCTTTTTCTCTTTTATTTTTTTTAAATGTTTTTTTTGAGTCCTTAAAAGACTTTCTGACAGGCTGAATTAGTTATTCCATACTCTTGACTTGGTGTTGGACATGGCAGCAGCTCCTAAAGCAGCAGACATCTAGGTCTCCTCCTGCCTTTGCTCTTTAGGCCTTTGCTGGCCTGCTGCAGCTCATCTGTGACTGCAGCTATTTGAAAAGCAAGAAATCACCATTGTAGCAACTCTGAGTTCCTGCTGACCTAGTGCTTAAGCCTGGTGCACCTTAGCTCCCCCAAGAGCTGGTACAGCTCTGAAAGAGCTATGGTGGCAGCTTTTGGGAGGATGCCTCTCATTGGGCCTGACTCCAGGATCCTTAGGAAAGTCCCTGTCTTTCCCTGAAGATAAGGTCTTACTCTGATCTGCACAGGCACTTAGTGGCTTCTATGATAGCATCTTATGCTAATCCTCCTCACTTTTACTAGCCTGTTGAATGGATTTTAAATAGCCTTCGAAAGTTTCTGTCTTTACTGCAGTTTCCTGTTCCTCTAGAATTTCCTTTAATTGAAATTCTAATTCAAACTTTCTCTTTTTTCTATTTTTCCATTTATTTTTTTTTCTATTTTCTTTTTTCTATTTATTTACTTATTACCCAAATAAGTCCCTGCAGGCACAAGGGATAACCCCTTACACTTACACAGCTTTTCAGTGAGGACCTCCAATTTCTGTAGAAACCCGAGAAACTGCGGAAGGTGTTGAGGTTAATAACACTGTAATCTCTTGATATTAAAGCATCACCCTGTGCACATGACAAGCAGTATCATGGCTCTGGACACAGCTACAAAGGTCCCTTTAAGAGAGAAGCTCCACTTACTTCCTCTCTTTCCTGCTGTCCCTCTGAAGAGGCAGACAGGTCTCTGTGTGTTTCTCTTTCTCTCTCTCTGCTTTCTGCTTCTTTCTTGTCTCCCCTCTCTGCCTTCCCTACCCACAGTAAACTTCCCACTTATGTTGTGCCTACATGACTTTTACATCTCAACTGCTATGGGATCTCCTAAGGTCTCCCTCATGCCACATATTAACATGTCTCAGGTCCCCCAAGGATGGTCAATGCCCCCCCTCAGGTGGGCAGGAAGCAGTCTTGAATACTCTATGCCCTTATTCCCCTAACCTGCCATGCCGGACTGCTCCCATTTCAATACATAAAGCAGTGGGGAATGTTAGCATCCAGGCACAGCTTGGCCCTGCCCCTTGGATACCAGGCACAGTGCATCTCCCTTCCACCCATGGGAAGCAGTATACTGGCTCTATGCATGCACAGGAGCTCCCTAAAAGAGACTGGCTCTGCCTATTCCCTCTCTCTTACCTGCTGTTCCTCTGAAGAAGCAGACAAGTCTTTGCTACCCCACCCTTTAACTCACATCTCTTCCTTCCCCTTCCTCACTCTCTTCCCTTTTCCCAATAAACTTCCTACATAAGTTCTGCCTTTTGTCCTATGTGTATCTCACACACAATGGGATCTGCTAAGGTTCCCCTCCCACTGCATATAACAACACATACATACAACTGAATGAAAAATTAAATAAAATGAGGACATGGCTATTAACGTATGGAGAAGCATTTTATTGTAGATATAATGGAGAAATCAGGCAGACAGAAGGTTTCAGGTTGGACACACTGGCAGACTAAACCAGACCACAATAGGAGAGAGGGAGAGAGAGAGCAAGTGAGGAACTTTCAACCAAGGCTTCCCAGGCCAATAGACCAAGAGACTGGCACAGCCAAAATGGTTGAGTTATATAAGGACCAAGCTGCAGGAAGGGAAGCAGAAGTCCAGCCCCTGGGAGGGTGAGGTTTAGGGTGGAGTGGGGTGAGAAGTGCTGGCTTTGTGACCTAATATTCTAGGCTTTTGTGATGATAAGGGGTGATGTAATCTCTTTTATAACTACTTCCTGCTGAAATTGGGGCATTGATGTCAGGGCCCAGGAAGGCTGGAATAATGGTCAAAGGATGGGAAAACAATAGAGGGTAGGCTGTTTGGCTCCCTGTGTGGGTCCTGCAGGACTACCTGAGGCTAAGGAAGTGCATGTTTGTCTTGGAGCAGTCTGTGCAGAGCTTCAGGATAGTCAGAAATCCAGTGAGATGCACCTAGGGCTAGCACATTCGGAGCAGTTTGCTGTCTTCAGTTGGTTGGAAATCTGTTGGGACAGAAACACACTTATCTTGGGTGTACATCTCAAATGTCCAGGTCTGGTAGCTGAGGGCAGGAAGTCTCAAGATCAGGAGGAAATAAAAACAAACACTCTCCAAAAAAATCACACATAATATAACTTCTCCTACTCAAGTCACATTTTCCCAGTTTAAGAACTGGAGATGAGGCTTCTGGAAATTATTTCTTTCCAGTGATGAACTAAAGTCATAGAAGCAAATGGCATATCTTTACAAGACAAAACCCTGTCACAAAGGAAGGAGGGTGGCTTATGTGGGAGTGAAAGACAAAGAAGTAAAGTTAAAGTAACCCCTCACTTGAAATGAAGGACTAACCTGGAAACCAATATCTGTTCCTTGGAGTTTGCTAACTTCCCCTCAAAAGGCCCTGAGATAACAAGATACCAAGAATTCACACTGCCCCTCCTTTCTTGTGACTAGGGTCCTTAAGAAACAAAGAGATAACTGCACCTCTGGTTTGCCCAGACAAGATTAATTAGCATACCCTAAGACCCTAAGGTCTATTGACCCCAATAGGGAAACCATCTGGCCTCAAAGGGTCAAGTAATCAATGGACAGAGGGTCCCACACCCTCCCTAAGCTTGTGGGTTTTGCCAAGGGGAGGGGGTTGAGGGAGGGGAGGATGCTTCTCTCTAGCCTGCATGCTGGAGAAGCCCATTTGCTCAAAGGTTTCCTATTCATTAAAGCCTCTTGGGTGTTGCAGGAACTGGACTGGATATTGAGTTCTTGGGGATACTGATCGAAACTAGGAGACTCCTCGTTCTGAGGGTCTTACAGGAGCACATAAGGATAACTTGTCCATAGCACTACATGGAAAAGAGTTGTCTTCTCTCTTGTTTCAATTCTGAGTATCTCATGTCTTACCCCCCTGGGATTTCAGTTTCTGTAGCAGGGCTGAGGCCACATGCTTCCCTTCCTAGCTGTGTGTTAGTTCCCATTCTCATTAGCACAGCAGAAATAAGAGCCAATTGGCCTAAATCAGCTCTCTAAGGAGTGGAATCAAAAAATTCTGAAGTTATTTCAGAAAGAGGCTGAGCCTGGCTCAGGATGTTGAGGGTCGTTCATTAGTATTTTAGGAGAAGAGACTGATGGGATCATTCAAGGAAGGCATGGAGTTCTGGCTGCTTTGGACACCCATGGAAACAGAAAAACTGGTAAATGACCAGGAACTACAGATGCAAGCATAACTAACAGAATACAAGAGATCAAAGAGGGAAGCTCAGGAGCAGAAGATAAACTAGATGAAATAGATTCATCGACCAAAGAAAATCTTAAATGCAGCAAATCTTTATCACAAATCATCCTGGAAACGTGTGACACCATGAAATGGCCAAACATAAGAATCCTAGGCATAGAAGAAGGCAAAGAAGCCCAGGTCAAAGGTGCAGGAAACATATTCAACAAAATCATTGAAGAAAACTTTCCGAATCTGAAGAAGGACATGTCCATGAAAGCAAAAAAGCATCCTGAACACCAAATAGACTGGACCAAAAAAAAAAAACAGGTTCCCTCCCAACATAATAATTAAAACACCTAACATATAGAATAAAGAAAAAATGTTAAAGGCAGTGAATGAAAAGGCCAGGTAACATATAAAGGCAGACTTATCAAAATTACACCTGACTTCTCCATGGAAACTCTCAAGGCCAGAATGTCTTGGATAGATGTTCTACAAATACTAAGAGTCCACGGATGCCAGCCCAGACTACTATACCCAGCAAAACTCTCAGTCACTACAGACAGAGAAACAAGATGTTCAATGAAAAA
This sequence comes from Phodopus roborovskii, assembly GCF_943737965.1. Lineage (NCBI taxonomy): Eukaryota > Metazoa > Chordata > Mammalia > Rodentia > Cricetidae > Phodopus > Phodopus roborovskii. Next base: position 51,414 of record NW_026126643.1, read on the forward strand.
GCCAGATTTTCACAATACATATCCACAAATCCAACACTACAGAAAGTTCTGGAAGGAAAACTCCAACCCAAGGTAGTTAACTACATTCACAAAGACATAGGCAACAGATAATCCCACTTTACCAGAACCCAAAAGAAAACACAGGGCAAATATATTTACAGTACCACTGACAACAACAAATCTAAAACAAACAAGAATTAACAACCAATGATCTTTACTTTCCCTCAACATTAGTGGTCTTAATTCGCCTATAAAAAGCACAGGTTAACAGAATGGATATGAAGACAGAATCCATCCTTCTGTTGCATACAAGAAACACATCTAAGCTTCAAAGACAGACATTACCTCAGGGTAAAGTGTTGGGAAAAGTTCTTCCAATCAAATGGACCCAAGAAGCAAGCAGGTGTAGCTATCCTAATATCTAACAAGTTACACTTCAAACCAAAATCAATCAAAAGAGATGAAGAATGTCATTTCACATTCATCGCAAGAGAAATCCATCAACACAAAGTCTCAGTTCTGAATATCTATGCCCCTAATACAAAGGCACCCAAATTATTAAAACAAAATGCTACTAAAACTCAAAGCTCACATAAAACCTCACACACTCATACTGGGAGACTTCAATACCCCACTCTCACCACTAGACAGGACCACCAGACAGACACTTAACAAACAAACAAAAGAACTATCAGAAGTGATGTCCCAATTGGGTTTAACAGACATCTATAGAACATTCCATCCAAACACAAAAGAATATACCCTTTTCTCAGCTCCACATGGAACCTTCTCTAAAATCAAAAACATATTAGACAACATAATAAACTTCAACAGAAAAAAAAAATATTGGGATAGCCCCCTGCATCTTATCAGACCACCATGCTTTAAAGGTGCAATTTAATAACAACACAAATTACAGAAACCCTACAAACTCGTGGAAACTGAACAATGCGCAATTGTCCCATTCCTGGTCAAAGAAGAAGTAAAGAAAGAAATTAAAGAATTCCTAGAATTCAACGAGAATGAAGACACAACATACTGGAACTTATGGGACACTTTGAAAGCAGTGCTATGAGGGAAGTTCATTGCACTAAGTGCCCATATGAAGAAAATGGAGGATAGTCACATTAGAGAATTAACAGCACAACTGAAAGCCCTAGAACAAAAAGGAGCAAACTTATCCTGGAGAATTAGATGCCAGGAAACAATCAATCTGAGGGTTGAAATCAATAAAGTAGAAACTAGGAAAACAATACAAAGAATCAATGTAACAAAGAGTTGGTTTTTCGAGAATATCAACAAGATAGACAAACCTTTATCCAAACTAACCAAAAAGCAGTATGGCAGTTCCTCAGGAAGATGGGAAGTAGTTTACCAGAGGACCCAGCAATCCTACTCTTAGGCATATACCCAAATATCCACATGCATACATCAAAGACTTGTGTTCAAGTATGTTCATAGCAGCATTATTTGTAATATTAAGAACCTGGAAGCAACCTAGATGCCCCTCAACTGAAGAATGGATAAGAAGTGGCACATCTACACAATGGAATACTACTCTGCAGAAAAACATAATGGAATCTTGAAATTCGCAGGCAAGTGGAAGGCACTTGAAGAAACTATCTTGAATGAGGTAACCCAGACACAAAAAGAGAATCATGGTATGTACTCACTCCTATATGGATTTTAGACCTAGATCAAAGGATCACAAGCCTATAATTCACATCACCAGAGGAACTGGAATACAAGGTGTATTCTAAGTGATTCATATAATAACCCTCACAGAATGGGGAAGGGACAAGTCCCTCAGAGCACATGGGGAAGTGGGGGTAGTGAATGCAGAGAGAAGTAGAAGAAAGAGAAGGGGAGGAGAGGAAAGCACGTGTGACTAGGAAGATTGAGTCAGGGTAAGAATAGAAGACAGAAGAGAGAGAGAGAGACACACACACACAGAGAGAGAACATAAAAGAGAGAGCCATTTTGGTTTGAAGAGAAAACTGAACCTAAAGAAAGGTCTAGAGACGTACACAACTGCCACCAACTAACAATTTGAGCAACCCTGGAAAGGCTACCATAAATGCCCTTCCTGGATAGTGAGATCACCAACTAACTTGTCCATGGAGCCCTCATCTAATACCTGTTGGAAACAGAAGGAAACACCCATACCTAAACACAAAGTCGACCTAGAATCCAGAAGCAGATGGAGAGGACAAGAAATGTTGTGGAAACACATAGAGACGGCTGACTTGAACAAAGAGGAGCTAATGGGACCCCAGACTGATAACTGGGGATCCAGCATGAGAATGACTCAGGCACCCTCAGCCAGAGGGACTGAGCAGTCTAAGGGACCTCAGACAGTGGAACCAGGATGTATCACTGGTGCACAAAAAGGACCTTGTGAACACATCCCCCATGGAGGGATACTGCCTTAACCTAGAGACAGGAGAGAAGTCCTAGTCCCTACTTCCAATGACCTGACAGATCTACATGACCCCACCTGGATGGCATTGGCCTACATGTGGAATTGGGGTGGGGGGGATGGGAGGGGAGGGTGATCAGGGTGTATGTGAGGGGGCAGCGATTATAAAAGTGAGTGAGTGAAGGAGGAAGAAGGAACTGCAATTGACATGTAAAATAATAAATTAAATAAAGAAATTAAATAAAAAAAGAAAAGAAAAACTCAATATGTCAAATAAGAAAAAAAAAAAGTCGGTAAAACACTGGGACTCAGCCTCTACATGAAAGTCAGCAGCTAGTATGAAGGAAAGCCACTCCCCAAAGGGGAGCACAGGCAGAAAATTGCAGAGAGAGCAAGAGAAGTGGAATCTTGGGGCTGGAATGGTGTCTCAATAGGTAGGAGCACTTGTTCTTGCACAGACCTGTGTTCAGCTTCCTCAATCCACTTGGAAGCTCCCAACCATCCTTAACTCCAGACCCAAGGGACCTGACACCCTCTTCTGACTTCTGTGGGCACAATACATCCTCCTGGTGTCCATACATCACAGGAAAATGCTCATACACATAAAGATAAATAATTCTAAAGATTAGAAAAGTGGAATTGTGTAGGGTGTAGATAAACCACTATGTCAGCCAGCCCTGGACTGCTCTGAATTCTCAACTCACTGTGTGTATAATAAATTAGTTCTCTTTCTTACCCACTGTGCAGCTCCAATTGGCCTCAACTCATGATCTCCCACCTCTGTCTCCCTGTGGGATTATAAACCTGTGGCACCACACCTGACTGCAAGTTTCCTCTTACCAGTTCAAATTTGAATTTCTGATACTTGTGACTGAAAACTTCTGAACACATGAAGGTTGTGATCATGTTTTCCCTCAATCAACCATCAGAAGAATTGGTGTCCTGACTTTACTGAGGAGAAGCCACACCCAAGTGCAAAGCCTCAACCAGGGCAGCACAACCCTCCTCCTGTTCAGAAAGTTAAGGAGACTGAAGAATGGATCACCCAATGCAAGTACAAATACAAACTCAAAATTGACCTGTGCTTTAAAAACAACAGTACAGGCATTCATCATGTAAGTGAAAAGGATAGAAGCAGCCATAATTCTAAGAAAATGTGAATGGAAAAGTTATGAATCTGCCTTTCCCTGTCTTAAGAATACTTTCCTCTTATTTTATACTATGTATTTATGTTTTGCTTTGATTTTTAAGAGAGGCTCTGTCTGTATCCAGCCTTGTCTATAATTCATGATCTCCCCTGCTTCAGTCCTTCTAGGAACTGGAATCACAGGTGTGCATGGTCAGGGAGCAGTCTTTGTCGGGCTGCAATCAGAGCCAGCCCAGCTGCCCCAAGTCCATACCTGAGTGAGGGAGTGGACAAGGGAAAGGCTACCTACAGACAATAAAGAAAAGACAGAGAGACAGAATAAAGGTCAAGATGACAGATCAGGCAATACTGAAATGCCAAAAAGTTTATTTTTCACCATTCTTATATACCTTAATCAAAAAGGGGAACACAGTATAATGTATATGGAACAGACTTTTCTTCTTCCTCATTCTAAAAGTGCAGTAACCACACCTTTGTTCCAAACTTCGCTTCCCTAGCCGTGAAGTCAGGAGTAGCCACACCTCAGATTCAGATCTGATGTTATTTAGACTAAGACACACAAACATCCTACTGTAGCCACATCTTTGACCTTTAGGTCTTAACACTTGCTGAAGACAGCTTTGAACTCTGTGTTCTTGTGCCAAGATGGGAACCCACAGTGCACCCCATGTGCAGCCAAACTCCATTTTATTCACTGTCAGCTATGTTCTCACTTGGAATTTCTCTCCCTCTCTCTTTCTCTCTCTCTCACTCTCTGTTTTTTTCGAGACAGGGTGTGTCTGTGTAGCCCCTGGCTGTCCTTGAACTGAGACAGCCACCTGCCTCTGCCTTCCAAGCTCTGGTATACTTCGTGCCTTTCAAGTAGTTGATTTACAACGACACATAGATCCACACACCCATATGTGTTTGTACAATTTATTTTAGTCTATTAACCTTTCTAAGCCATTAGGAATATAGTTATTTCCTTTTATGAACATAATAATAATGACTTTGTGGCCATGCCAAAAAGGACACTGTGGGTGTATAAGTCCTCACATCACAAGCTTAATCTGCACAGTGCTCTCTCTCCAGTGCTCGAGCTTCCCCTTCCTGGCACATCCCTTTTCTGCTCAAGTACCAAGTCCTTTGTTATGTGACACTGTGCCTAGGAAGCTTCTCGTATGACAAAGGATGTGAACAGCCAGGCAGTGGAGGGAGCAGAAGTTATCCATGCAGCAGTGGCCAAGAGAAACTAAAGGCCTTGGATGCACCTCTTTCTAGTTCTCCTGAGCATCACTAGTTTCCATGGGGATAACACACACTCATCCTGACATCTGCTCTAGTCTAGAGATTGAGTCGGGCAGAATCACACTCTGTGTCCCGATTTATTTCTGAGTACTCTGAGTCAATTCCCCTGAGGTTGTGTTCTGACTCTGTTGTGACAGGTATCCCTGATTCAGCTTTTTTCAACCCTCTTTTCTTTCATCTGTTCCCTATTTCTGTCTCTCATCTAGGCTTCCGCGGTCTCCTATGAAGTTCATCAGGCCTCACCCACTCCTTCCCATTCTTTGTTGTCTTCAGTAGGTTTTAGCCCACCAGGACTCTCTTGTTGTTTACATTTCTGCTGAAAACCCCTTGTGCAAAGGAACACTGTGCCCACACAGACTTGCCCTAGGGAAATCGATGTGTGGCAATCACACTTCCAATTTGGTGCCTTCCATGACATCATGGAGCAGCTTTGTCCTCCGGAGGACATGCACCTTGGGTTTAGCTCCATGGCTAAGGGAGGGGCAGGAAGTGTCCTCTCAGTGGGGGTGCAGTCTGTTTCTACTGCTCATTATAGTTGCTGTCTCCCCTGGCTGCAACAGTTCCCTTTGTTGGTCAGGATAAAGGAATATAGGAGGCAAGCTTTCATGGAGAAGATTCTGGGGAGAGTGCGAACTAGAAGGCATAAATGCACCAGAAATGTTGGAGGTAATGGCTGTAGGGAAGGTTAAGGAAGTTTTTGTTTGTGGGTTTGTTTGTTTTTTTTTAGTTTTTCATGACAGGGCCTTGCTCGACCTGAAACTCACTCTTACTCCTGATGGCCTCTAACTCAAAGATCTGCCTCCTCTGCCTGCTGAGTGCTCATATTAAAGGCATCTGCCACAACCCCCTCCCTTATTAATTTTTAAACATGGGACTCATACGGCCCTGGCTGTCCTAGAATTCATTCACAATATTACTAGTCACATTGTGTAAAGATAACAGGATTTTACATGTATTTCAACTACTAAGACTTATCACTTCGTAAGGATAAAAGACAAAAGTGATCCTCATGGCTGTAGATCTTGGACCCAAGGGAACAACTCAGGGCCTGCTCAGGTTGTCTACTTCTTCCAAGGCACTGCCCTTAATTTCTGATGAGTGCTATTTTAACTTGGACAGTGGGTGAGGGAAAGCAGTGGTTTTTAAAATAGTGAGCACTATGCAACCTTTTAAAGCAAGAAGGGAATTCTCAGAAGAACTTGCGCAAACAGCACCACATCCTTGTTTAAGACACAGAGCCTTTGTAGATTTTCTTGGGTGATCATTGTGGCCGTCCTTGATCTTAAGCATTAAGGCACATAGGGATTTCCAGTTTGAGGCCAGTCCCTAACATCAGCATGGACACTAAATGTGTTTAGATTGCAAATGCCTGCAACTTGTATAGCATCTATCAGAGTGCGTTTCAGAAAGTGTCCATAACATGTGAACTCAATAATGTACATCATTCCTTTCTGTTTTTGAGATAGAGTCTCCCTATCTCTTGTGAGCCGCCTACCTGGGAACTGGCTGGTGTACATCAATTGGCTACAATCTCACAAAGATCCACCTGCCTCTATCTCATGAGTGCTGGGATTAAAACATTTTAGAAGGTTGCTTGACAAAAGTTGTCCATATTTATGGCATTTGAAACTCTACATATTAAGAAATGGTAAAATCAGGCTAATTAATCCAATAAAGTCATAATATTATTTTTTTGTGAGACATGTATTTCACACACTTTTAAAAACATTTAAAAGTATATGATGTTCCTTTATTTTTTTAAATTTCTTAAAATTTATTTTATATAACAACGTCTACTTAAATGACAACAAACATTTATAGACAATATTTGGGAATTTCAAAATATTCTTTCCCAAACTACTTCCTGCTGGTAAGGGGCGCTGTGATCGGAGATTCGAAGAAGATTTAGAAACTGGGCTATAGTCTGTAAGGCTGCTTTGTCCAGCTGTTTTGAATGTAGGATCACCTCATACTCTGTTTCAGGCAGTCTGGCTTGATCAAACCACATTAGTCTGGAAGGAATCCACATCTTTTCATTTTCTGTGGAAAACAAAAATAGAAATCCTTTCCCCCAGTAACTTGTCTTTCAACTTAAATTTTGGAGTCACATTTTTTAATTTAATTTATTATTTTACATGTTGATCCCAGCCCTCTCTTCCTCCCTCCCTCCTTCCCTTCCCACCCTTCTTCCCTCCCTTCTTCCTTCCTCCTTCCTCCTTTACCCTCTCTGCCTGCTCAAATGTACCTCAATCAAAATCCTCCCATCCTCCCATCCCAATTCCACATGAATTGGAATGCCATCCAGTTGGGGCTGCTGCAGGTCTGACAGGTCATGTAAAGTAGGGACTATGGCTTCTGCTGTCTTGGATTAAGGCAGTTATCCCTCCATGTGGCATATGTTTGCAAAGTCCTTTTTGTGCACCACCGATACATCCTGGCTCCACTGTCTGATGTCTCTTAGACTTCTTCAGTCCTTCTTGGGAGACCCATATTCAGAGGGGCCTGAGTCGTCCCATGCTGGCTTCCCAGCCATCAGTCTAGTGGCCCATCTCCTTCCCATGTAAGCTGTCTGGTATGTGTTTCTGCCACATGGTCCTGTCCTATCCATCTCTATCTCGGCCCTAGTTTGACTGAGTGTTTATGAATGCCGATCCTGTTTCCAACAGGCATGGTTGAGGGCTCCATGAATAAGTTAGTTGTTGATCTCACTCTCCGCGAAGGGCATTTATGATAGCTTTTCCACGGAAGTTCAAATTGTTATTTGGGAGCAGTCTTGTAGTTCTCTGGACTTTTCTTTGTGTTCAATTTTGCCTTCAAACCAATATTGGGGCCCTCTTTTGAGGCTTTCCTCTCTCTGTCTTCTCTCTCTTCCTGTCTTCATTCCAACCCAGGCTCATTCTTCCTGGTCACACATGCTTTCTCCTACTCTTGTCTCCATTCGCTTGCCCTCCACTTCCCCTGAGCTCTCCAAAATTTGTCCCTTGCCGGTCCTGTAAGGTACTTTATATGAATCTCTTAGAATACACCTGTATCCTAGTTCCTCTGGTTGTGTGAATTATAGGCTGGTGATCCCCTTGGATCTATGTCTTAAAATCCATATATGAGTGACCACATACTGTGTGGCTTCTTTGTGCCTGGGATACCTCATTCAGGATGGTTTCTTCAAGTGCTATCCACTTGCCTGCGAATTTCAAGATACCATTATTTTTTTTCCCCAGAGTAGTATTCCATTGTGTAGAGGTGCTACATCTTCATTAACCATTCTTCAATTGAGGGGCATCTAGGTTGCTTCCAGTTTCTTGCTATTACAAATAGTGCTGCTATGAAATATAGCGAAGTGATGTCTTTGTTGCATTGATGTGAATCCTTTGGGTATATGCCCAGTGAGGGGATTGCCGGTCTTGTGGTAAACTAATTCCCATTTTCCTGAGGAACCGCCACACATATTCCAAAATGGCTGTATGAGTTTGCACTCCCACCAGCAGTGGAGGAGCTCCACCTTTCTCCACATCCTGTCCAATATAAGTCATTATTGGTGTTTCTAATTTTAGCTATTCTGGAGTTGTGACATCGTATCTCAAAGTTAGTTTTGATTTGCATTTCCCTGATAGCTAAGGATGTGGAGCATTTTCTTAAGTGTCTTTCAGCATTTTTGATTTCCTCTATTGAGAATTCTTTCTTCAGTTCTGTACCCCATTTTTTAATAGAGTTATTTGGTGTTTTGTTGACTAGTTTCCCGAGTTCTTTGTATATTTTGGAGATCAGCCCCTTTAATGGATATAGGATTTTAGAAAATCTTTTCCAGTCTGGGGGCTGCCGTTTGGTCTAGTCCACTGTGTCCTTTGCCTTACAGAAGCTTCTAAGTTTGAAGAGGTCCCATTTATTAATCGTTTCTCCCAGTGCCTGTGCCCCTGAGTTAGTGTTCAGGAAGCGGTCTCCTATACCAATTTGTTCAAGGGTACCTCCTACTTTCTCTTGTAAGAGGTTCAGTGTGGTTGGATTGATGTTGGGGTCTTTGATCCATTTTGACTTGAGTTTGTGCATGGCGACAGACATGGTTCTATCTGCAGTGTTCTACACACCCTCATGCAATTGTGCCAGCACCATTTGTTGAAGATGCTGTCTTCACCCCCATTGTATAATTTTAGCTGTTTTATCCAAAATCAGGGTGTTTATAGGTGTGTGGGTTAATATCAGGGATTTTCAAATTCGATTCCATTGGTCTACCTGTCTATTTTTATGCCAATACCAGGCTGTTTTCAGAACTATAATTCTGTAGTAGAGTTTAAAGTCAGGAATGGTGATGTCCCCCGAAATTTCTTTTTATTGTATAGGGTTTTTTGGCTATCCTGGTCTTTGTTTTTCCATACAAAGTTGATTATTTTCCCTTCAAGGTCGGTGAAGAATTGTGTGCGATTTTTAATGGGGATTTGCATTGAAGGTGTAGATTGCTTTTGGCAAGATTGCCAATTTTACTATGCTTGTCCTACTCATACAAGAGCATGGGAGATCTTTCCATTTTCTGGTATCTTCTTTAATTTCTTTCTTTAGGGCCACAAAGTTCTTATTACATAGGTCTTTTACTTGTTTGGTAAGCATTACACCAAGATACTTTATGTTGCTTGTGGCAATTGTAAAGGGTGATGTTTCTCTGATTTCTTTCTGTGCCTCTTTGTCGTCTGAAAAAGTAGGGCTACTGATTATTTTTGAGTTTATCTTGTATCCTGCTAGTTTGCTGAAGGTGTTTATCAGTTGTAGGAGTTCCCTGGTAGAGATTATTGGGTCGCTTATGTAGACTATCATATCATCTGCAAATAGAGACAGTTTGACTTTTTCCTTTCCAATTTGGAACCCTTGATCTCCTTTTGTTGTCTTATAGCATTAGCTAGAACATCTAGTACGATATTGAAGAGATATGGAGAGAGAGGGCAGTCTTGTTCCAGATTTTAGAGGAATTGGCTTAAGTTTCTCTCCATTCAGTTTGATGTTGGCAGTTGGTTTGCTGCATATTGCTCTTATTATGTTTAGGTTGTTCCTGTTATCCCTGACCTCTCCAAGACCTTTATCATGAAAGGGTGTTGAATTTTAAGGGCTTTTTCCGCATCTAGGGAGATAATCATATGGTTTTTCTTTTCTGTTTGTTTATATTGTGGATCACGTTGATAGATTTCCGTATGTTAAACCATCCCTGCATTCCAGGTATGAAGCCTACTTGGTCATGGTGGATGATTTTCCGATGTATTCTTGAATTCGGTTTGCCATCATTTTAATGAGTATTTTTGCATCGATGTTCATCATGGCTATTGGTCTGTAGTTTTCTTAGTTGTGTCTTTGTGAGGCTTGGGTACCAAAGTTATTGTCACTTGCTCAAAGAGTTTGGCAATGAACCTCTGTTTCTATCTCAGGAACAGTTTGAGGAGTAGTGGTATTAGTTCTTCCTTGAATGTCTGATAGAATTCTCCGCTGAATACATCTGGCCCTGACTTTTTTTGGTTGGAACGCTCAATGACTGCTCCCATTTCATTGCGGGTTATAGGTCTATTTAAGTTGTTTGTCTGTTCTTGATTTAATTTTGGTAAGTGATAGTTATCCAGAAATTTGTCCATTTCCTTTGAATTTTCAATTTTTGTGGAATACATATTTTCAAAGTATGACCTGAAATTGTCTGATTTCCTCTGTGTCTGCTGTTATGTTCCCCTTTTCATTTCTGATTTTGTTAATTTGCATGTTCTCTCTGTGCTTTTTCATTAATTCGGATAAAGGCTTGTCCATCTTGTTGATTTTCAAAAACCAACTCTTCGTTGCATTGATTTTTTATATTGTTTTCCTGGTTTCTATTTTGTTGATTTCAGCCCTTGGGTTGATTGTTTCCTGGTGTCTACTCCTTGCGGGATGATTCCGCTTCTCTCTCTGTTCTAAGGCTTTCAGTTGTGCTGTTAATTCTCTTATGTGACTATCCTTTGTTTTCTTCATATGGGCACTTAGTGCAATGAACTTCCCTACGAGCACCGTTTCAAGGTGTCCCATAAGTTTGGGTATGTTGTATCCTCATTCTCAATGAATATTAGAAAGTCTTTAATTTCTTCTTTATTTCTTCTTGACCCATGAGTGGTGCAATTGCACATTGTTCAGTTTCCATTGAGTTTGCAGGTTTTCTCAAGCTATTTGTGTTATTGTTGAATTCCAATTTTAAAGCATGGTGGTCCGATAAGATACATAGACTACTCCTATTCTCTTGTATCTGTTGAGGTTTGTTATGCCACTCAGTATGTGTTTGATTTTAGAGAAGGTTCCATGTGGAGCAGAGAAGAAGTTATATTCTTTTGTCTTTGAATGGAATGGTTCTTTAGATGTCTGTTAACCCCAGTTGAGACATAACTTCTGTTAGTTCTTTTGTTTCTTTGTTGAGTTTCTGATTTGTGATCCTGCCTAGTTTTGACAGTGGTGTATTGAAGTCTCCCACTATAAGTGTGTGAGGTTTTATATGAGCTTTGAGTTTTAGTAGTGTTTCTTTTACAAAATGTGGGTGACTTTGTATTAGGGCATAGATGTTCAGAACTGAGACTTTGTGTTGATGGATTTCCTCCCTGCGATGAATATGAAATGACCATCTTCATCTCCTTTGACTAATTTTGGTTTGAAGTCTAACTTGTTAGATATTAGGATAGCTACCTGCTTGCTTCTTATTTCCATTTGATTGGAAAATCCTTTTCCAACCCTTTACGCTGAGGTAATGTCTATCTTTGAAGCCTAGATGTGTTTCTTGTATGCAGCACAAGGATGGAATCTGTCTTCGTATCCATTCTGTTAGCCTGTGTCTTTTTATAGGTGAGTTAAGACCATTAATGTCGAGGATGAGTAAGGACCATTGATTGTTGATGCTTGTTTGATTTAGGTTTGTTGTTGGCAGTGGTATTGTGAATATATTAGTCTCTGCTTTACCTTTGGTTTCTGGTGTAGTTGGATTATCTGTTGCCTACATTTTTGTGGGCATAGTTACCTTTCCTTGGGTTGGAGTTTTCCTTCTAATACTTTCTGTAGGGCTGGATTTGTAGATACGCATTGGGAAAATCTGGTTTTGTCATTAAATATCTTGTTCTCTCCATCTATAGTGATTGAGAGTTTTTCTGGATATAGTAGCCTAGGCTGGCATCCGTGTTCTCCTAATACTTTTAGAACATGTATCCAGAACCTTCTGGCCTTGAGTGGTTTCCATGGTTTTTTAGGTGTAATTTTGATAGGTCTGCCTTTATATGTTACCTGTCCTTTTTCCTTCTCTGCTCTTAATATTCTTTTTTTATTCTGTATGCTAGGTGTTTTGATTATTATATGTCGATGGTCTTTTCCTTGGTCCAGCCTATTGGGGTTCAGTATTTCTTGTACTTTCATGGGCATGTCCTTCTTCAGACTTGGAAAGTTTTCCTCGATGATTTTGTTGAATATGTTTTCGGCACCTTTTGAGCTGGGCTTCCTCACCTTCCTCTATGCCTATTATTCTTAGGTTTGGCTCTTCACGGTGTCCCACATTTCCTGGATGTTTTGTGTTAAGGATTTGTTGGATTTATGATTTTCTTTGGTCGAGGAATCTATTTCTTCTAGTTTATCTTCTGAGCCTGATTCTCTCTTCCATCTCTTGAATTCTGTTGGTTTTTCTTGTGTCTGTAGTTGCCAATTTTTGCCCAGCTTTTCAATTTCCAGCATTCCTTCAGTTTGTGTTGCCTTTATTTTTCTATTTCAGTTTTCAAGTCTTGAACTGTTTCCTTCACCTGCTTAACTGTTTTTTTCTGTAATTTTCTTTACTTTCCTTAAGGAATTTGTTCATTTCTTCCACTGTTTTGTTTGTTTTTTCTCCATTTCTTTAAGGGATTTTTCTCACATCTTCTTTGAGGGCCTCTATCATTTTTATGATGGTAATTTTTTAGGTGTACCCTTCTGCTTCCTCTGCTTTGTTGTTGTGTTCCATTCTAGTTGGTGTAGATTCCCTAGATTCTGGTGGTGTCATGCTTTGTCTTTCTGTTAGGTGTTCTCTTGTATTGCCTTCTTCCCATAGCTTCTTCCAGTAGGTGTTGGTGGGGTCTCCCCCTTTCTCTATGGTACTTGCCCGATGGGCTTATGTGGGCCTGAGATTCAATATCTGTAGCTCTGTGTGGTTCAAGCTCTCTAGGAGGTTTCTCCATAGACAGGGTCCCAGGTATGGGGTCAAGGATGAGGATCCAGTAGAAGATGCCAGCAGGAACTCCGAGTGGACTCGCAGAGATACGCGGATCTCTGGGAGGGCCCGGACTCCAGCAGAGGATCAAGGAGGGTCAGAGACCAAGCAGGTGGAAATTACGGGTGGTCCCGCATGGATAGTCAGGTCTCCTTATTCAGAGTTGCTCCCGAGAAGTCTCCAAAGTAGGGTGGACTGTTGGCTCCACCCTCTGTCCCTGTCCTCAACCAGAGCAGCAGGACCTTGGGTATGTAGGGTACAGGGTAGAGTGGGTATCTGGCCGTGGGTATGGGTGGGGGTGTATCAGCGGGTCTCCAAGGGTGCCTCGATGGGGAGGGACAGAAGTAGCCGGATCAGGGGTCAACGCAGGGAGTTCGGGCAGGGGAGGGGGAAGAGGTTGTAGGGGACAGGCAGCCCCGATTGGGCCTGAACTCACCTCTGGCCAATAGCTGGAAGGAAGAGGACAAGGAGCTGAGCTGGAACTTGGGAAGGTTTTGCAGGATAGTCGGATTCACTGGAAACTGGAACTCTCCAGCTGAGGCCTCTTTCTTTAGCAGAGGCCCCGGATTTCGTATATGATGTTCCTTTAGTTACTGTGTCATACATTTGATTATTATATGTGAACATTTTGTTTCCTTTAAAAGTTAATTAGACAATAGTGGCCTAGGTGTGTATCTCAGTGAATGAACACATATACATCCAGGTCCTGAGATTTATTTCGAACTGCGGGGAGTGGGGTTTGGGGTAGACAACAGAAAGTATGGGAGTCATTTCATGGGGTGTAGGAATCAAAAGTAGCATGGCATCTGTGGTTTCCTGTGACACAGGCAAACATCAGCCTCTTTCAGGTTATTGCTCTCTCTTTGTAAAAGAATTCTTTTATTTAATAAGTGGTTTTCCTGAGTCCAGGTTCCTGAGTTGTCCTGGAACTCCCTTTTGTAGACTGGGTAGGTCTGGATCTCACAGAGATCATCATGCCTTTCTACCTATTCTTGGGAATATAGGTGTGTGCTATCCATGTCTGACCTTTATTTTAGAGTGTTTTAGGGGGGTGGTGTAGCGTGTTTTCTGAAGAGGCCAGAAGAGGGCACCAGATTCTTTGGAACTGGATTTACATAGATGGTTGTAAGGCTTTATGTGTTCAATGTGTTAATGAATCCTGGATCCTCAATAAGAATAGCAGGCTCTCTTAGCTGGTGAGCCATTGCCCAGTAATTAGGAATCTTTTAATGAACCCTTTTCAAATACCTAGCATAGCATTGGGTAACAGTCATGTATCCCGTGATTCTCAGATTAATGTGGGGTGGCAGGTTCCTCAGAGAGACAGTGCTTACTAAAATATTTGCTTTGTAGGAAGGAAGTGCCCCGCATTTTTATAATCTTCTACAAAACAGTATATGAAGAGAGGGCCTATTAGAATTTTTGTGATTATTATTTATGATAACAAAGTACTCAGAATTGTATTTTACATTGATGGATTTGTTGGCTATGAAATACATACTGATATGTTTTGTAAATTAAATATATCATATGAGTGATAGAGTGCATACCTATAATTCTGGCACCCAGACAGCGAGGCAAAGAGGACAAAGATTTTGCGGCTCTTCTTACCATACATAGTGAGACCACATCTGAAAAATTAAATGAAAGTTTTGAAAATATCTGGATTTCTATGAATCTCTTAGAGAATTACCTCACAGATGAGTACATGTAATCTTTGTTTTGAAAATGATTTTAAACACTGTGTGTGTGTGTGTGTGTGTGTGTGTGTGTGTGTGTGTAGAATGGTGCCTCTGGCTTTCCTCCAGAGTCCCTGAATTCCCACAAACATGGATCCCCTCTGCTCATATAATCCCTCCCCTTCATCTCTGGAAACAGACACCCAGAGCTTGGCCTAGTACTTGGATATGGTTCCCTGCCTCTGCTTCTATCAGGGACATGAGGAAGGTTGTGATGAAAATTTGAGTAGTCTGAATGTCATTATAGGGAAAGGCCAGTTCAGTAATCTCTCTCCACTATTGTTAGGAATCTTATATACACGGCTATTTGAAAATCAAGTCTCTACTAGGCTTACTTCCTTTTTTCCTTCTGATTTTATTTATTTTTATTTACATGCATTGGTGTTTTCCTGCATGTGTATCTGTATGAGGATGTTGGTATCCTGGAAGTGGAGTGGCAGACAATTGTTAGCTGCCATGTGGGGGCAGGGAATTGAACCCATACTGGTCCTCTTGAAGAACAGCCTGTGCTCTTCACTGCTGACCATCTCTCTACCCCTTCCTTTTACAAATATCATGTGTGTCTTCAGGGTGTGGTGGCATGTGCCTACTGCTCCACATGGGGAAGCGAGTACAGGGGTAGTGGAATCGGTTTTGGTCATTCACTCTGTGTCCCTGGAATCAAAGCCCTGCCATCAGTTTTGGCAACAAGCACATTTACCCACTCACTGTCTTAGTTAGGGTTTCTATT
Organism: Phodopus roborovskii; assembly: GCF_943737965.1. Classification (NCBI taxonomy): domain Eukaryota; kingdom Metazoa; phylum Chordata; class Mammalia; order Rodentia; family Cricetidae; genus Phodopus; species Phodopus roborovskii. The sequence continues at coordinate 66,945 of NW_026126643.1, forward strand.
GGTGTGATGAAACACTACTACCCAAAGCAATTTGTACAGGCAAGGATTTAGTTCTCTCACACCCAGAGTCACAGTCCATTGAGGGAAGGCAAGGCAGGGAACTCTAACTGGAAGAACTCAGGCAGGAGGTGATGCAGAGGCCATGGAGGAGTGATATCATTGATTCACCCCCTCATTTCTTGTCTTATTCTGTTTCCTTACAGAACCTAGTACCACCAACCCAGGAGTGGTTTCAGCCACAATGGGCTGGGCCCTCAGTTATCAATAACTACTTAAGAAAATGTTCTGCATATTTGCCTTCAACAGCCTTCTGAGACATTTCATTGATTGAAACCTTACTTCCTGCCTGCTCTTAAGTAAGATTACCTCTGTCAAGGTGACTGAAAATAGCCAGTGCACCCACAGAACCATCTCGCTGCCATGATATCATATTAACAGAAACAAGGGTGGAAAGGTCTACTTTGACTCAGGGTCAGTATTCTGGCATATCTCATCAGAGTGGGCATGGTGGAGCCCTCAGTTCATGGCAGTGGATTGTGTGGTTGTAGCAGTTCATTTCATGGCTGACCAGGAAAAACGACTGGCAAGTCCTATGTGTGGGCTGTAAACTTAAATGTCACTCCAAGTACTCACTCTGCCAAGAAGGCTGGACTTCTTGCAGGTACCACTAACCTCCCACATACGTACCACCAGGTGGGAACAATTTCTCAAAGGCTGAGCCTGTTTTGTAGATTGAGGATTCAATTCATGTGATCCATCAAGTATAACCTATCATTTGTCAATCACTTCTGGTAGTGGGAATTAATTGCCTGTTATGTGGGCTTTCTTTTCCCCAGTCTGTCCTACAGTAAAGCCAGCCCCAAATAAGACCCAAAGACTATGTATTAGATATAAAGCTGTTGGTGTGTTACTGACCTCTCTATTTGCTAGCTCTGATTTAAATATTAACCCATTTCTATGAATCTAAGTATTTCCACGTGGTCTCATCCTACAAGAAATCCAGAGAGGATCTGGATTTCTACCCTGTCTGATCCTGCATGTTGAAACTCCTACTACCTCTGAGTGAAACCTACTTGTCTCCTAGTCCTGCCTTTGTTGCTTTCCTATTGGCCAGTAGTGTTTTATTCATTAAGCAATAAGAGGAATATATTTACAGAATGATATCCATCATCAATTTCCTGTCACCACTTACAAAATTACTTGTTAGAAAGGAATCATCTCCAAGTATGCAATTAGAACCAAAGGGGTCAAGAGAGTTGCAATCTAGTAAGTTTTATCACTATTTTATTTCATTCATTGTATGAAAGGGGTATACACACATGCATACATGTTCCACAGTCTGTGAAGTGACAGGATTGTAAGAGATCACTACCATGTCCTGTTCTGGTACTTTTCAATGGATACTTGTATGTGAGAGAGGCAGGTCATTTTTCTTTCCCACAAGACATCTCTGTGTGTAACAGCATGAGGACAGCAGAGGGTGAGCATTTCTCATCTTATCCAAAATGTTTGGGCATGCGCTTTTTGATTGAACAATTTGATCTGAAAACTTAAAACTAGAATTGATCTGATTTGAAGGTTTTTCTGGTTGTTTTCTTTCTTTTTGAGACAGAATTTTTCGTGGCTTTGGAGGCTGTTCTGGGGAAGTAGCTCTTGTTGAGCAGGCTGGTCTTGAACTCACAGAGAACCTCCTGCTTCTGCCTTCTGATTGCTGTTATTAAAGCAGTATACCACCAATGCCTGGCCTGTAAGTTTCTCAAGACACTTTAGATTCTGTTTTTTTTTTTTTTTCATATCATGGAGTGTGGATTCTCCTGTGATTGTTTCATACGATGACTTGGAGTACTCTGCCAGAGGGCACTGCTTAACAGATGATACACAGCTTCACTCATGCCCTCAAAAATAGAAGCACACATTATGAACTTCCTGGCCCTGATTTTGCACTTGATTGAAATAATGGACTGAAAACAGTGAGGACTGGTGATCTGAGCTGGAGTGGATTTGATTGAGGAGGACATGGATACAGTGGCAGCAGCATCTGTCAGGTTGGTTGGTTTAATTATTGCGTTTTCGGTGTATGCATGTGTTGACACCATGTCATGTATGTGGAGGTCAGAAGAGAACTTGTAATAGTTGTTTCTTTCCTTCTCTCATTGAGTTTAAGATATTAAAGGTCTGGTTGTCAGTCTTTGTGCCTAGCTCCCCTACCCACTCACTCATTTGCTGTCTCTATTCTTTTACTTTAGCAATGTGACCAGAAGCCATTGGCAAATAGAGTCTGACATCAGACCTCATTTCCCTTCACTTTATTTGTTAGGCCACACAATGTTGTGGATGGAACCCTGGTTTTCCACTTGATATGCAACAGATGTACTATTGAGCTCTCCCTGCAGCTCAATAGCGGCAATCTGCTGGGCAAACCATTCCTGCATTGAAGTAGACACACTGGGAATAGAACCCTAAAGCTGGGTCACATGCATCACCCTGGTCAGGAGGTGACACCACATTTAGTATTTGGAGTCATCAACAGTAGAGGCTTTTACACATATCATGCATAGCCTAAGGTCTGTTTTTCAAATGCAACCTCCATAGACTTTCAACCAGTGGAAGTCACTTTTCAGGCTGTCCTGAACCCATGTTGTCTACAATAGAGCTTTGGTAGATTTTCATTTCCTAGACAGTGTCTCATTATGTAGTTCAGGTTGTCCTGGAACTCAGTATGTGTAGACCAGAATAGTCTTGAACTCAAAGAGATCCACCTGCCTCTACATCCTGAGTGCTGGCATTAAAAGTAAGAACCACTATACCAGTTTTTTTTTTTTATGTATATTGTTAAAATTAGCTGGTGTCTTTCTGTGGCTTGACCCTACTGAGTAAAACCGGTTTGGTTTTCTGTACAAGTTCGCGTAAAATTGAATCTCTTTGGATTTGGTAGTTATTCCTGAGACACCAGAGGAGTTTCCGAGGGGTCTTACTATAGACTGCAAGGGCATGCACTCATTTCATACTTTACCCCCATTTCTGAGAAGTAGAGTCACAGAGAATTAGATGCTGGATGCAGGCCTCACATTTCCCTGTGCATCCTTCTTGGTGGTTCATAATATTGGCAAGTTAGGAGAGAGAAAGGAGTAGAAACAAAAACTAAACTTTGCCTGTGTTGCTTGCGACCTGACACCTAGCTGAAATGAAGACAGCTAGCCCCCCCCTTCAGGTTCGGAAGACCTGGAACTACTTTAGTCTACCTCTGTTCAGAAGAGAGGCCTCAGCACAGCTGCTTGCAACAGTTGAAAGTGTTGCACATGTAAGTTGCCAGCTCTGTGAAAACTAGCCATCAAAGCTCTAGGGTCTTAAGGATGGTACTTTAGTCGACCACTAGATGGCAGGGTAGGACTCAGAAATGACAGGGGCTGGTGCCTTCTTCCTGAGTCAGGGAGTGATTTCCTTCCATGCCTGTGAAAACCAGGCCAACCCACTACTTCTTAGGATCACAGCTGGTTCTTGTGAAAGAGATGTGGGGCTTCAGATCAGAGATATTTCTGTGTCAATACTTTAGCTGAATTTTGATTTGATGCTCAAAAGAACCAGATGTCTTGAATGAGACATATGGTAAAAGGCAAGAGAATGAAGAGATAGGGTTATAGATGATATTCATGCATTTGTTGCTGCTCAAGGGAGTGGAAGGACAGTAGGTTAGCCTTCCAGAGGACAGAATGCCCATGTAGATTCTAGTGAGTCCAGCTTTAGGGCTGCTCTGATAAACGCAAGGGGGTTGCCCTTGGCCTCTGGCTTTGTCTTATCTATTAATTACTTCTTTTGATATTATATTTTCTTTTTTTTTAAAGAATGTTTTTTTCCCGTGAACTTGTTATTCCTACGGAGAGGCATTCCTATCAGCAGATTTCTGTGCACTACACATTATATATGTGTTCACTAATATACATTACATGTGACCACATACTCAGGAATTTAAGGTGCCAGCATCATTTTCCCTGTAACGTGTAGAATTCAGACAGAGGGAGCTGAAATCCTTATAGACATTGTTACTAATTGAGATTCTTCATCTCTTTTGGCCCATAGTATGTGTATGATTAAAGATGGAGATTTCTGTTCTGTCTGATCCCTCCCCTTTTCAACTCCAAATAAACACAGCGACACTATATTAAATATAATGTGTTATTTGATGGCTAAGACTTCCTATTGTCTAGCTCTTTCTTAATTATTAACCCACAATTACTATGTACTTCTATATGCCCTTGTCTTCCAGAGAGTGCCAGGCACCTCACATCTTCCAAGTGTCTCTAAATGCATCTCCTCTCTCTCTTCCCCTCCTTCCCTCTTCCTATAGGTCTACCTCTCCCCCTGCCCGGGGTATTGCCCAGTCTGTGTTTTATTCATTAACAAAAGAGAGAAACATATGTACAAAAGAACATCTAACATTGTATGTTTGTATTTATTGGTGCCACTATTGGAATATATTTGCGAATTAGGAAGTTTTGGGGGGGGGTGTGTGGTGTGTGTGTGTGTGGAAGATTTTTTGGGAAATAGAGGTGGGTTGGGTATTTTTTTGTTGTGATTTGAATATGAAAATGATATCCTATCTCTCTCAGGACAGTAACAAGCAAGCTCTTGCTCCAGGAAACTACAAAGTCCAAGAGGTCTACAGCAGAGCAGAGAGTCCTTCCATCAGGCAGATATTACATCTATTCAGGATCATATTCTGGAAAGCAAATGCCTCTGGAGATGGTGATAAGAAACCTGCCATGTTCCAAGGTACATTTTGTAGCCTGATTCACTGTTAGTCTGGACATGAAGGGGAGCAAGGTAGTAGGTGAAGATCAAAGTTGGTGCTGGAGTAGGCTTTGAGGTTCAGACTAACTGCATCCACTGATTTCTCTTCCCTCCTAATGATAATAAGTCTACTGAATAGGCCAGAGACTCTGGCAACTTGATTTGCTCTGGTGAATGTCGCTAGGGACAAGTACCTTTTTTCCTTCCATGGTTCCATAGACCGCACCCTCCAAGGATTTTATAAAAGCTTGCAGGAAGACAGTATGTGAGGGGACACAGTGTGAGGGAGTCAGCCTGTTCATTTCTCCCCAATAAGGCCTCTTTGCTTTGCCTGGCTGAGGTATGCCTGCTGAGTTCTGTGTGTCCTTAGCTGAGTTCTGTCCTTCCCTTGCATGTGAGGGGGAAACAGGGTAAGAGGGAGGGAGGCTGTAGGGGATTGGGAACAGCGATTGACATGTAAAATAAAAATAATTAAAAAAATAAAAAGTAGTGAGTGGTTATTGAATGAGTGCTAAATGTGGCAGGAGTTGGTAGAGGAGAATTCATATGATCAAATTAAAATATAAAATTATCAAAGAGTTAATGAAAGTATTAAAATTAAAAAAGTAGAAGAATGAGTAATGTAGACAGACTTGTCTATTTGATTATTTTAGTGGAAATACATTTTTCCCTACTTAGCATAAGATTGACTATGTTCCTATTATTTCTAGGTTCTTCAGTGGGTTTTTTTTTTTTATCATAAAAGGATTTTCAACTTTGTTAAAGAAGTTTTTTGAATCTTTTGATATTGTCAGGTAATATCTATCCTTGAGCTTAATTTTGTGATGTTTTACCTATGTTTAATCTACCATGTTTTATCTGGAATGAAGTCATTTTTGATAATGGTGAAGAACTTTTTGTATGTCATTAAATCTCGGTTTGCCATTATACTAAGAGTTTTTGTTTCTATCCTCAGCACCAAGTTTAAACTAATATTTATTTTTTTATGACAAAGATTTTCTCTGTGTAGATTGGTTTTCATAGAACTCAATCTGTAGACAAGGTTTCCCCTCAAAATCATAGAGATCACATGTCTCTGCCTTATATGTGCTGGGAATAAAGATGCACTACCACATCCTGGCCACATGTCCCTTTGCTTCAAATATGTTCTTCCAAACCTTACCCTAGGTAATGTTTATTCTCGATGGGAGATGTCTGTCTTTTTTTACACCAGAAGACTGGAACCTGTTCACTTCCATTCTATTAGTCATAGTCCTTGCATTGGTCAATTTAGATAAAAAGTCTGGAGAGCTATCTATAAACAATGGTTTTGACTCTTATTTTATATTGTTATTGTTATTCCTTGGCTGTAATTAATGAGTGAATGTGTATGTGTGTGTGTGTGTGTGTGTGTGTGTGTGTGTATGTATGTAAGAGACATTAGAGAGAGAGTAGAGAGAGAGAGAGAGAAATTATGGGTGTATATATGCGTGTTTTTCCTTCTTTGGTTTTGTTGTGCCCAGACTTCCAACCACCAACACTACAATGAGACCAGATGCAGTGCAAAAGCAAAGAGTCTACTTTTGAATTAACTTGGGATAACTGTCAGTCTGTCACAGTGTGTAGAGTAGGAGTGACCCTGTGCAGCAGTGGGGTTATGACATATATTGGAGTAGAGAACGTGGGATGTCTGTGGGTCTCCTAGTTGCATAGCAACAGTCTCCAGACTGTTGCACTTTTGGGCTTTGGCACCCTGTTCGGGTGTGACTGGTCAGCCTCACCTGCAGAAGATTACCACTCCTAGATGTCATCACCGGGCAGCTGCTATGCCCTGCCTTCCAATATTATCAGCAAACACATCCAGAGCCTGGTGGTATATTATCTGATTTGTCTATTGCCAGATGAAGAGTATCTACTGTTTACTTCCCAGAGGTTTGGGGAAATAGGGGTTAACTTCACGCATCTAAGTTAGCGGCTCACATATTGCTGGTAATTTTCTGCAGCCAGTCATGGGAGTCAAGTAGGGGTCTGCATGAGGGTCTTGGACCTTTCAATATTACCAATGTTAATTCATTTTTTTCCTGTGACTCTTGGGTATAGTTATCCTCCGTAAATTTGAATTAGCCTTCTAGCAGTTTCTCTAATGTTTGATTTGTATATAGATGATGTTTTCATTTTACTTTGTAATGGAATATGCCATTTTCTCCATCCCTGGTGTTTTAATATATTGTAGGGTCTAGTTTTCTTTGACTTTTTATATGTTGTTATCCTATCATATTTTCAAAGCCAGAGATTCTCAATTCATCTCTTTGTATTCCCTCAGGTTTTTTTTCTCTGTACATCCGTCTGTAATACTCTACTTTTTGTATTTTCAGTGCACCACTCACGGTTATTTTTTATGAATGGATTCTGTTTACAATTTGAGGTATTGGATATTTTCCCCTGGTATCACCCACTTTTATTTTTGTGTACTTATATTTATGCATATCCTCCAGATTGTTTGTTCAGAGTTTAGTTAAGCAATTTATATGTAGGCCATTATCATCTTCATATATTAGTATTTAACAGAACACAAAATGAGACACTGTATCCAAATTATAAATAAATAGATAAATAGGCTGGAATGAAATAACCAAAAAAAAAAAAAGAAGAATATAAATGAACAAGAGAATCAACTAGCAACTGATAACTTACCAAACAAATACCCTACAGTTTTCAGAAGCAGAGTTTGTCACAACTTTCAATCCAATCTAATGATGGTTTTGTTCCAACATAAGGGTAATTAGAGAACAACTGCCCTCACCTTCTTATTTCTTTTCAATTAAAGGATTACATGTGCATACTACAATGCCCAGCACTATTTCATATGGTCTGAGGGCATGTAGGCGTGTGCACTTTTGTATGTGGCTGATTTCTGCAGAAGCCACAGGAGAGGGCACCAGATTCTTTCAAATTGGACTTACAGAGATGGTTCTATGACATTAAGGTGTTTACCGTGTATTGAACCCTTATCATCAATAAGAATAGCAGTTGCTTTTAGCTGCTGGGCCATCTCTGTAGCCAAGTTACTCTAAATCTCTTAATAAACCCTTCAAATACCTAGCATAGCTTTGTAGTATCTGTCAGTATATCCTGTGGTTCTCAGAATAAAGTAGGGTGGCAGGTCCCCAGTGAGACATTGCTTTACTAAAATATTTACTTTGTAGGAAGGAGGTGCTCCCACTTTTTATCATTTTCAGAAAACAGTGCTTAAAGAGAGATCCCAATTAGAATTTTTAGATTATTATTATAATTGCTTAAGTATTCAGAACAACATTTGACATGGATGTCTTGAGAAAATGAAGCCTGTGCTGATATATTTGGTAAATTAAATTTTTCACATGGGTGAAGGGTGCATGTTTCATAAGCTCAGCACTCAGATAGTTGGCCTATGAAGAAAAGAGATTAGGTCTCAGCATACACAAAGAGTAAAGAAAAAAATTAATGGTTTCAAAACTTCTGACTCCAACTATGTGTTGTTGGTGCATGCATTTAA